>NW_024412707.1:290462-295212 GCF_014898765.1 Herpailurus yagouaroundi | reverse complement strand
TTTATTTTATTTTATTTTATTTTATTTTATTTTATTTTATTTTATTTATTTAATGTTAGAAAGCATGCCAGGGAGGGGGGCAGAGGGAGAGAGAGAGAGACAGAATCTTAAGCAGTCTCCACACCCAGCGCAGAACCTGACTCAGGGCTAGATCTTGTGACCATGAGATCATGACCTGAGCTGAAATCAGGAGTCTGGATGTTTAACCAACTGAGCCACCCAAGCGCCCCAGCATCCTGTGTTTTTTATATTTGTTAAACTTGGCTATCATGTTAAGGCACTGTGATTTACCCTTTGGGGATATTTTGTATCATTTGTTTTCCTTTTGTTTGTTTTTTAATTGAGAAAAGACGATGGTAAAAGTGACACATCAGCTCTACTGTCCTTACTTGATCCATACTACATGACATAGCAATCATAGAGCTACTTTATCCAGGGCTTGCCAGAGCTTGCCAGAGCCTGATTCTGTACTCTATCTGATAGTTTCATCTTAATCAGTCCTCACAAGAGCCCCAT
Organism: Herpailurus yagouaroundi; assembly: GCF_014898765.1. Lineage (NCBI taxonomy): Eukaryota > Metazoa > Chordata > Mammalia > Carnivora > Felidae > Herpailurus > Herpailurus yagouaroundi. Next base: position 294,696 of record NW_024412707.1, on the reverse strand, counting down.
GGGCAGGTGCCATTATTATTCTCAAATGACTGATGAGGAAAGATGATCAGAGAGGTTAGGTCCCATACTAGACACACAGAGGGAGCTGGAGTGCAAAATAAATCCAGTTCTCAATGGTTCTCCTATCCTCATTACTGTGTGGTTTTTATATTTCCATACTACCTTCCACCCAAATAGAGTTTTACGGGGTTGCTTTCAGTGAGAACAAAATCTTGAAACCTGCCATTTCATTTACTATATCGAAAACATTCCCCCAAATTTTAAAGTTTAAGTGCTTATGTACTATTGCACTAGAAGCATGCTTGGATTTTATTAAGTGCTTGGCAGGAAATGGGCTTGAGGGTGAACACTGGATGTGGGGAGACCATGCAAACCTCAGAACAGAGATGGTAGGAGTCTAGTACAATATGATTTAGAAATCCTTTCTTCCCTCCTTGGATTTTTCTTTTTTCCTTCTGAGTTTATTTATTTATTTTAAATATTTTAAAGTAATCTCTATACCCAACACGGGCTTGAATTCATAACCCCAAGATCAGGAGTCCCATGCTCCACCGACTGAACCAGCCAGGCACTCTCGTCTTTCTGATTTTAAAGGGACTATGTACTAAATATGGAAAACTTGGAATGTTCAGGAAAGTTAAAGAAGCAGGAATAACAAAACCTTAACAGGCTTGATATGAATTGCTACACCATTTGGGAAGTATACCAGGTAGGACCTATCCAAATTGAAAATGTTCACGTATCATTTAGCCCATAGAGTCTATTTCTAGTAAACTATTCTGCACAAGTGAAGGCAGAAGGATGTAAAAATATATATTCAATGACTTTAAAAATTGTTTTTTATTTATTTATTTAAAAAAATTTTTTTTCAACGTTTTTATTTATTTTTGGGACAGAGACAGAGCATGAACAGGGGAGGGGCAGAGGGAGAGGGAGACACAGAATCGGAAATAGGCTCCAGGCTCCGAGCCATCAGCCCAGAGCCCGACGCGGGGCTCGAACTCACGGACCGCGAGATCGTGACCTGGCTGAAGTTGGACGCTTAACCGACTGCGCCACCCAGGCGCCCCCAAAATTGTTTTTTAAAAGCACCAAACTGGGGTCCCTGGCCGGCTCAGTTGGAAGAGCATGAGACTCTTTGTCTCGGGTCATAAGTCTGAGCCCCACATTACATGTGGAAATTAGTTAAAAATAAAATCTTTAGGGGTGCCTGTGGCTCAGTGGATCCTCTGACTCTTGGTTTTGGCTCAGGTCATGGTCCCAGGGTGGTGGGATCAAGCCCTGTGCTTTGGGCTCTGTGTGAGTGTGGAGCCTGCTTTTATCCCTCTCTCTCTCTCTCTCTCTCTCTCTCTCTCTCTCTCTCTCTCTCTCCCCCCCTCCCTCCCTCCTTTCCTCCCTCCCTCTGTCTCTCTCTCTGGTTTGCACACACACTGTCTCAAAAAAAAAATCTTAAATTATACATATATATATATATGTATATATATATATATACACTAAACTGTAAGTAATCTGAAAAGCTATGATTAAGGGAAGTGTTTATGGAACCCTCATACTCTGGAATCTGTTAGCTATTAAAAAGTGAATTGTGTGATATGAACTAGAAAGATGTCTGTGGTAGCTTCTTAGGGACAAAGAACAGATGTCCTGTAAGTTCTAAAGTGACTTGCCATTTATATGGTATATTATTTTGTAGTTTTAAAAAAGTAAGATTGTTGTGTAACATGTGAACAGATACCTGTTGATGTCAGATGTACATGTCAAACTGCTAATGTTACTTCAGAAAACATATGGGAGTGAGGGGGAAGGAGAATGAGAAACTTTAAAAAAATGTAGCTGGAATTATTCCTATTAGAAATGTTCCTTTTGTAATAAAACACTAAAATATACATGTGCATGAAAAAAAATCCCAACCCCTAGAGAGAACCTCTGTAAATATTTTGGTGTGTTTTCTTCAATATTTTGCATGTACCTATATATATTTGTGCACTTTTTATTCTTAATATCATTTGCACATTTCCAGATCATAAAACATCTTTGTAAACACCATTTATAGTGGCTCCCTTACATTTTCTCTTGTGGGATATTTGACCAATCCCCTGTTGTCAGACATTTACTTTGTGTATGATTTTTTTCATTATTATAAATGACACTTGAAAAAAATTGATTGTGCATTAATTTTCAAATGCAAATAGAACAAGGGACTACTGAGTGCCTATTAAGTCTCAGGTGTGTTCTTGGCATTGGGGTTCCAAGCTTATGATCTGGTTAGAAAGATCATCAAGCATATGGTCTGCAAATGTGGTTAATTTCTTTAAAACAGAGTCCCAGAAGATGGATTACTACTGCTCCAAGGGGGTATTGATCATTTGAAAAGATTTTTATACTTGGCTCATACTGCCAAATTCACATTCAGAAATTTTGAAGCAATTTATGTACTTCCAACAATATATGAGAGTGATTACTCACCAGACCCCTGACTGTTTGAAGATTATAATTTGAAACTGATTCCTGAAAATAAAACCAAACCCTCAGTATGTTGTAGTTTATTATTATTTTTAATGTTTATTTATTTTTGACACAGAGAGAGACAGAACATGAATGGAGGAGGGTCAGAGAGAGGAGGAGACAGAATCTGAAGCAGGCTCCAGGATCCAAGCTGTTAGCACAGAGCCCGACAGGGGCTCAAACTCATGGTTCTGGTCCGTGAGTTCATGACTGAGCCAAAGTTGGACGCTTAACTGACTGAGCCACCCAGGTGCCCCAGTATATTGTAGTGTTAACTTGCATGTCTTTGGTTAGTAGAGTATTGACATTTTTTCAGTAGTTTCTTCCATCACAGAATGTGCCTTTTCTTCCTTACCGATGTTTGATATTTCTCTTTTCATTTGTTATGTTCTTACCATTTCTAGGATCTGTTTCTAGGCTTTTTGTCCCCTTTCTTTCTTGGTTTGTACCACACTGAATTGACTGTGGTAGCTTTATAATTTAAGTATTATTAAAGCAAGTCCACCTTCATTTGTGGGAAATGAGAGCTGGTTTTGGTTATTTATTCTTTCAGGTGAACTTAGAATTTTGTCAAGTCCTGTTAGGATTACATTAATTTTACACATTACATTAAATATACATTTACATTTAATATACTTTAAATTTATGCATTAATCTGGAAAGAATGGTCGCATAACCAGCCTTCAAGAGGGGGTCTTGGCTAGTGCTAGGGCACAACTTCTCTGCATGGCAAGTCTGGGTTCCTCTCTCAGACGTTAACAGTGGTGTGTTCTTTTGTTTGGTGTTCAAAGTAGAGAGAGGTCCATTAAGTAACTCCCTAGAGAAGCGGCCACGCTCGGGGCCAGCTCCAGTCCCTCAGCAGGCCATCGGGCCACGAGCTTGGGTCCAGGCGGGCCAGCTTAGGCGCGTCGCTTGACCCCAGGGGCCAGTGAGGGTTTGTGGTCACCGGAAGGGGCTGGCTGAACACCGAATGCTCGAGACCTCCGCGTCCTCTGAGCAGGTAGGGCCAGTTCGGAGGGCTGCGAGAGCGGGGACCCGAGGGGTCGCAGGGGTCAGGGGTGGGGGTGGAGTCCCTTTCCCTACAGGACACAAATAACTTGGGCCTCCTTGGGAGCCCAGATCACGCCACCTGCAGTCCCCGGGGGCTGCGCCTTTGACGGCGAGGTCCCTGCGGGGGGCACGGAGCCAGGGTGCGAAAGTGTCCTGGAGGTGGGGCGCAGGTTGCTAGGGGTTGGGGGGGCTTCAAAGGGGTCAGGGTCAGGCTCAAAGGGGGTCAACTCTGCATGTGTGGGCTGGGTGTGGGCATGTGGGGGTCCAGAGTCCCCATCCCAGGGGGTTGGGCGGTCCGGTTGTTTCGGGGTGAGGTCGCGGTCCTACCCCTGCACCTGGGGTCTGGGTCAGGCGGGGCGCCCACCGTCTGGGTCCCGGGTGCCTCCTGCGCGCCCCTCCCCCCACGGCGGCGTCCAGCAGGCCCACCGCCCCGCCCTGCCCAGTGTTCGGACCTCTCGCCGGCTCCGCCCCGCCCCTCTTGCCCCGCCCCCAACGAGACCCCGCCCCAAACCGCCCCCGGCCCCGCCCCACCGCTCGCCCATTCAGATGTGGGTCAGGGGTGAGCGGGCGGCGCCGACGTCACAAGCTTCCAAGATGGCGCCGGGCGGGCGGCTGTGAGCGGCGCTCGGGGCGCGCTGGGCGGGGAGCCGAGCCGGGCCGGCGGCGGGCGGACGGGGCG
>NW_024412707.1:264839-290062 GCF_014898765.1 Herpailurus yagouaroundi | reverse complement strand
GGGCGGGGGCGCACGCGGGACCGCTGGCTGGACCCAGCCCGCCGGGGCTTTGTGGTCCCGGTGCCCGGCAGGGCGCGAGCGGCGGGGGACCCCGGGCACAAAGCCCCGGGGCCGCGCCAGGCCGGGCGCGGGTCTGCGGAGCGGGGGTCGGCGGGCGAGCGGGCGCCGGCTCTTTGTGCCTTTTCATTAGCAATCTAATCCGAACAGCGTCGGGAGAGCTGCGCTGCCTGACAGGCGGGCGGGCTTCCATTATGCAAACGGCCCAGCGCCTGCGGCCGCCCCTCATAAGGGGATTTTGCTATTTCCAGAACTGCGGCGCTCCTCTGCCTGCGGTCCCCTTTTCTTGCCCCCTCCCTGCGGGAAGACCGGCCTGGGCAGGGGCAGGGTTGGCCTTGGAGGAGCCGCTCCCAGAGGACCAGGCCCTGCGGCTGGTGGGCTCGCTGCCCTGCCCCCAGACCTCTCCTGTAGGCAGCCACTTGGCAGGAAGAGAGATGGGCTTGGGGGAGGGGGTCGGCTGGCAGGGGGAGGGGACCGGCTGGCAGAGGAAGGGGGCTGAAGGGCCCCAGCTTGTCACTCTGTTTATCTACTAAGATGGTTCATATTCACGTAGACCTAGTTGGTTGGGGGTGGGGGTGGGGGGGAGGCAGGGATGCCTCTCCCTGGGGGGCAGTGACTTCTGGAGAGCAGGGAACGAGGTCAGATAATGCGCCCAGCGGCCCCACCCAGAACAGCGTGGGACTGCCTGGAGAAGGGAGCCCAGTGCTGATCCAGATGGGTTGGAACGTTTTTGAAGTTATTTATCCATGCCTTCTATCCCCTCCACCCCCAGTGTCTTTTTCTAGTAGGAGTTGCCAAGCACATCTGGAAAGCTAGGTTCCCGCGCCCCCCACCCACCGCCCCAACAGCAAGGAGGGGTGTAACCCGGGGAGGCCACCCCTCTGACATATGTGGTGGGGGGGAGGGGCAGAGCTTTGCCCATAGGAATCCTGTGGCGGTGGATTGTTGACTGATGTGGGGATTGCTGTGCCTCTTGTCCTGGGGGGGTGGGTGGGGGGGAAGGAGAGCTGGCAGGTAGTGGAGGTGCCTCCAGAGCTTCTAGGCTGAACTTGGGCCTGTTCTCGAGGGACTTTGGCTGGAGGGATGGAGCTAGGTCACTCAAACCCAGGACCTTTCTGGAGCTGTAGCATTTATTGCTTCCTGGCTCCTGGCTTTACTTCTTCCCCTCCATTCCCATCTGCCAACCCTGGACTCCTTGGCCCTTTCTGCAGACATTTTCAGTAGCACAGGCCATGTGGCTGGTCTGTAGCCCTGGCTCAAGGAGAGACTGTACACTTAGAACAGGGTTGCTGGAGTGGTCTGAAAAAAAGCAGATGGGCCGGCCTCAGGCTGGCCTCTAGAGACAAAGCTGTGTGGTGAGATTGCTGGTTTAGCGGGCTCTTAGCACCAAGGGGGGGGGGGGGAGGGGAAGCTGATACTTGGGGGTTGAACTGAGTCTTTTGGCCCAGGAGTAGGTCACCCTGCATTCCAGGGAACCTTTGGTCCTGTACAGTTGGGGTTATGAAAATCTCTGGGTCCCATGGGCAGGCAGTAGACTCGGAAGGCTGGGAGGGGCTCCCCACCTGACTGCCTGCTTCAAGGGTCGGAACTCCCAGGTTGGTCTGCCTTTCTTTGGCTTCTGGCTTTCTGCGGACCAGTTTTGGGGAGTTGCTGAGTGCCTCTTGCCCAGCTTCTCTGGCCGTTTGACTCAGAGTGCTGGTGTGTGCCCAGAATTTTCCCTGCAGTGTTTTCCTGCCAGTTGTTAGGACTTGTAGATTAGTCACTCAGCTTTTACAAGCAATTCCTGAAAAGAAAAATCTCCCTCTGGTTGCTGGCTCTGCTTAGAGGAAGAAGCAGCCCGAGGGAGCCAGGTCTGTAATTAAAGCAAAACTGAAATGATTGCTTCAATTGCTGGAAGGAGAAGAAGAGGCGCAGGTGGGGCAGAGGCGATATGTCCTGTCCTGCTGCGCAGTACCTGCTCTGGGGACAGGTAGGCACGATCCTGTCTTCATTCCCTGGTCTTGGCCGGCAGCCCAGCCTTCTCCACAAGCTGCAGTCCTGGATTAATCCTCACGTAGTGTTTTCTTTCCATAGATCAGATTTCTCATTTTGTTAATAAGCACAGCCTCCGATCCACTTGAAGTCAGCTGTCGTGGACTTGGAGCAACAGGGTTTTGCATTATTGAGCTGACAGGCCTGCTGCCTTCCCGGTGTCCTTATTGTCTGTCAGGGTCAGATCTGGGGGTGGGGGCAGTGCCTTTTAATCAGCAGCTAGCCCCCCAGAGAAGGGCTGGCTGGGCAGTTCTGGAGAGTCGGAGGAGTGAGGAAGGAATAAAGTTCAGTTTACCCAGGGGACCTGTGGTGTTGCCCTTTTGCTGGCCTGTTGGCCTCAAGCTGTCAGCCCCACCCGAAAGGTTGCTCGCTTTGCCCACTGGGGCTGAGAGCCACTGCCCCCAGGACCTGATCACTAAGAGGGTGGGGGCTCTTGTATCTGCCACCTGGGAGCAGCTTTCACCATTGAGAAGAAACAACAAATCAGGTTCTTGTCCTCCTGGCTCTTGGAGCCTGGCTGAGGAGGGACTCAGAGTGCAGTGAGAGGGAACTGGGCTTAGTTAGAAAGTCTGGAGCGTGATGCAGACTCTGCCGTTTACTCTCCGTGTGACCTTGGACAGTGATTGACTCTCTGAGCTTTGGTGTCCCTCTGTCTAAAATGGGAGCAGAACTTGAGTTTACATATACATATCGCTGCCCTCCAGAGCTCACTCAGCCTGGGGAAGACTGACAAACAAATGATTGTTAAGATGGGGCGATAAGGTCTGGCACTGTGCTGTATGGAGTGTAGAGGGCACCAACGGGGATGGTGGCTGTAGCTACCAGGCACGGAGGAAGGGCCCAGCTCTGGGGTGGAGGAGATCCATGAATGCCATGCTGAGTTGAAGTTGGTCGTAGAAGAGTTTTAATGGGGAGTTCACAGGAAGACCGTGGCAGTGTGGAGTGTGGCAGGGGAGACTGGAGAGCAACAAGGCAAGAACGTGAACCTGCAGATGCTGTGTGTTAGAGAAGCTAGCACCGGAGCACCCACTGCGGGCAAGGCACCTGGGAGGCTCTTTCACAAGCTTTTTATTTATTTGACAAGATTTTCTGAGAACGACACAAGGGTGCAGCACCCAACTCCTGTGGCTAGACTGGATCATGCTGGTCTCTGCCCTCTGGCACTCACAGCCTTGCCAACAAGTGGTCAACCTCGGGATGGGAGATAGGGGCACACTTAAGTTTTCTCCAAATCCTTCCAGGTCAGCACACCACCACTTAGTCTCCTCTTACACGGACTGGTAAATGAGACTCAACTGGGAGGTTACATAATTTGCTGGGGCTGCAAGCAAGCAACTGGTCAGGCTAGGGCTGGAGGGTAAATGCCTTTAACTCCAGGGCTTTGTGGCCCATGTAGTGTGGAGTCTGGAGAGGTCTGAGCTCCAAGCCGGGAGAGGCCAGCAGACAGCCCCCTCCCCAAGAGGATCCTGGCTCCGGTTTAGGGGCTTCCAAACAAGCCAGGCCAGTTTGACTCTGCCTGGCACGGCCAGCCTGTGCTTCCTGCTGGGAGGGGCCTTGCCCTGAGGGATAGGGACCTGGGCTGGGGGAGGTCTCAGAGCTGCAGTCTGGAGTGGCAAAGCCAGAGAAACCGTGGGGGTTGGGGTTGTGTGTGGGCCCCTAGTGAGCTTGATAAGGAAGGGAAAGCCGGGAGGTGACTCCAGGCCCACCACAGTCTAGGAGGGAAGGGCCCCGGCTGGGGTGCCTCTGCTGAGGGAGGGTGTGGCTGGACTGAGTGCAGTGAGTGACTCTAAGAGCCTGCCTGGGACGTTTGGGAAGGGGTTCAGAGCCCCTCCTTCAGACTGCTCGGTTTTCATGTTTTTCATGGTAGTGTCCCATGTGGGTGCAGAGGAGGGCGAGTGTGGCCTTAAAGTTAGAGCAGGTCTTTCTGTGGGTGAGAGGGGACAGGGCAGCCATCTGTTGCTGCCTCTGAGATACATAGTGCATAGTAGGTGTCTGTTTCCTGTTTGAGGGTAAGCCACCCCTGTGAGCACATGGGGTATGAATGAGGAGGGAGAGTGCGGTATGGAAAGGCAGGTGGCCCAGTCTTCCAGTGCTGTACTTCCAGCTCTCTCCATCCATTCCATGGCAATTCTAAGGGCCACTAAGGAAAGGTGGTGTTTGGGCTTGGCTGGGGGGGCGCTTCCAGGTGGGGAGTTGGCCTCTTGTGGAGATGGAAGGGCTGTTGGCTCTGGCACGGGTGTGGCCGCTGTGCAGACTTGTCCCATGCGTTCCAGGCTGCTTCGGCCTCAGGCTTCTTTCCCAGCAACACCTGTGGGTGGGTGGGTTCTCTCAGGTGAGTGTGGGGAGGGGCCACTCCAGTGCTTTGAGAAGAGTAACTCCCCCACCCCCATGGAGTAGAGGTGCTGCTCCCATCACACACTGGAGTCTGAGCTCCCTTGGCCTCTTTATCAGCCTGGTTATAGGTCCTTCAAGGAGAAAAACTGCCCCATGGCCTTTGCAGTTCCCTTACCTGTGCTGCTTTGGAAGTTTATCAGATCTTGGTGAATTCTCGTACCTGAAATGAATGAGAAGCGACAGTAGGGTTGATGGCTAGGAAAGTGGGACCCGGAGCCTCAGTGGCCTGACCCTCTATGGACATCATGGAACTTTCCTTGTGATGAGTGTGTGCTGCTACCCTTGCTTCCTGGAAGAGGCCTGCCTGCTGGTGCCCTGGTTCTCAGCTCTGGACCTCAGGATCATCTGGGAGCTGGTAGAGGCCAGCCCAGCCTAGACTATTTCTAACGTCCATGTTTCCTAAGACTTGGAAATGAATTCAGTGTGCAGCCAAGATCGAGAACCACTGCTTTAAAGAATCTTTGTTGGTAATAGAATCAAGCAAGTGGTGAGTCCAAATCGACCAGTGCCTTATGACCTGGGGTGGTCATGGACTGCTTTACTCTAATGGCCCAGTGGGATTGAATTTATTTGCAAAACTAGTTAGGTTGATTCTGTTAGTTACTAGGGTCTTGGAGAAGCACCAGACACAGAAGGGGCTCACTCTTTTTTTTTTTTTTTAATTTTTGAGAGAGACAGAGCACGAGCAGGGGAGGGGCAGAGAGAGAGACACACACAGAATTTGAAGCAGGGCCCAGGCTCTGAGCTGTCAGCACAGAGCCGGACATGGGGTTTGAGCTCACAAACTGTGAGACCTGAGTGGAAGTCAGATGCTTAACCAACTGAGCCACCCAGATACCCCTGGGGCTCGCTCTTTTCATGGTTTTTCTTACTTGGTGGCAGTGGGAGGGACCACAGACTGGTGTGCACTAAGGGGACAGCTCTTCAGAGGTCCCTGGGGAGCTGCTTGTTGCCCTTGACTCCAGAACTCTTGGTCCTGCTTGGCTTTCAGAGTTTACCTGTTCTGGTTTTGTGGTGGCGTTCTTGGGCCCTGGTTGGCCTCTGTGTGCCCTGGCAGGGCCTGACATAGTGACATTTGGGAATCCTTGTGGCTCCCTCATGAGTCCACTGTGGCCATAGCTGGGGATCCCTGGAACCTGAGCTCCTGTTTTTCTCTCTGACCTCAAGGTCCCTGGGGGAGAGAGATTGATTCCTGAGGTTGCTTTTCTGGGTTGTTATCTGGGTAAGGTGTATAAGGGGCCAGGAAACAGTGTGGGGGGTGGCTGTGAGAGGCAGAGCTTCAGGTAAGACCTGGCTGGCCTGGCCCAGCTCCCTTTGCTGGAATAGAACAATGAACTGTCCTGGCGCTTAGTGCATATCTGCGGGCAGATGGAACATAAGACAACCCTGCCTGCTCTGGGCAGCTTACAGAATGAGGTGAGCAAGTGTCTTGAGTCTGGTGTGGTTCTGGTTGTTGTCTTGGGTAGGAAGTGCTGTTTTTTAGGGAAGGAAGACCAGCCTGGGCTGTGGCTGTGAAGGAGAGGGGATCAAGAAGTCGTGGCTGGTAGTTGAGGAAGAAGCAGGTGGTGTTGGGAGCACAGACAACATGTCCTCCCTGTCTGTTCTTTTCCACCTGTACACATCATGGTAGGTGGACTCTGGTTGTGTCTTGAGAGTGAGTGGTCCTGGGGTCTGGGTTCCTGCCTCAGCTCTTTTTGCCTCTTCTACCATGCTGCAGGACTTCCCTGCCCTTCTCTCTAGTAGAAGGTGGCTGATGGTTTCTGTCTGACAGGTGCTACTTTAGCTTTGCCTGAAAACTGGGAGAATTCCTGACAGAATGCCAGGAAAGTGTGGCAGAAGATGGTTGGGCACTCACTTTTAGGCTCTTACCCCATGGTAGCCCTTGTGGGAGGCGTTCGGAGTTTAATCCTTGGAACATAACCTGTGCAGTGCCAATCATTTTATCAATCTTCATTGTATAAGTGACTTAGAGAGGTTAGGCAATTATTTTCAAGTCACATAGCTAGGAGGTGGGTAGAGAATTTCTAAGGGTAAGGTAAACACAATCACACATGTGTGGCAGCATTGAACACGTATATTTGTGGGCTTCCTCTGAGCAGTGCCTGGGCCTGGAGACAGTCAAGGTTTTCGTTTGGAGTGGGGTGGCAGGATGACTGTCTTGGACAAAACCTGGAGGTGACTGGTAGTCCCTTGATAACTGCGGAGGGACCACTACAAGCTTGGTGAGCGGGTCCATTCCCCACCTCCCTCCAGGAGCTGGGGGACAGAGGGGACTCTCTGGGTCATCCGTATTCTACCAGTCTCAACTCCTTCCCTTCTGGCACATGGGACTCTTCTGTCCTATGGAAACTTTGGCCTTTGCTAACCACTTCCAGAAGAGCCTTGAGAGGGAGGCTTTGGGGGTTCCTGGGAACTCAGAGCTGGGCTCCTTTCCTTCTCTTGGTATTCTCACTGTGTCAGTGAATGAGAGGTGCTTGGGCCAGCGGTGCTGTGTTGTGTGACATTGGGCAGGGTGACCTCTCAGCAATGTGAGGCTCTTTCTTGGTAGATGGGTGATCTTGGTGATGAGGGGAGAGGCCAAGCCATAGCCTCTTCAGGTTCCCTGGGCCACCTCCAGCAGGTGCCTTTCTCACCTGCCATGAGGCTCCAGGTGCAGGTGGGTTGAACGCTGGGCTTGGGTTGTCCTTTGGCTGTGGTAGATGAACCTGAGTGCCAGAGGGGTGCAGGCAAAGGGGAGAGGACTGTTTCCAAAGTCCCACATTCCATGCAAGTGTTGACGCTGATAAGGGCAGCAGGGCAGGCTTAGCTGCTTTGGGCAGGAGGGGACTTTGACTTCATGCCCCCAGCAGGCAGCGGAGCTTGCACATCCTGCTTCCTGTAGCACCCCTCCCCCTCCTCCCTCTCTGACCACCTGTGACTACTGCCTCTGGAGGGCCCACGACATGCAAAGGCCCAGCTTGCTCCCAAAGCATTGCCAGCTCTGAGTAAGCAGGCCTCTGGAGATCTGTTTGGAGTTTCTGTCAGCCCTGCCTTTTAGAGTATTTGGTGAACAAGTGTGGTTTTGAGAAGAGTGCCTCTCTGTGACTCATTTTCCTTGCCTGTAAAATGGGTTGTTAGAAATATTTGAGCTAATGCATGTCAACTGTTCTCAGAGTGGTTTGCAGACCCCTTGGATTTCCCAAGACCCTTTTCATAATTCTTAGAAGTTACTGGTCTTTGTCTTGTGCAAAGCTGTGGTGGGTGTACGTGTTGCCCAGAGTTGTGTTCTCCACTGTTGGTGCTCCAGACTGAGACATTCAGTCTTACGAGTGACTGGGGGAGGCAGTACAGATGACTGAGTAGTAAATCTAGACCCTGGGGTACACACACGTCTTTTTAGTATTCCGTGTGATAAAATGGGGAGTATGTGTGACTACTGTGGAGTACAACTGTTGTCTCCAGAAACATACTTTGCATTTGCTTGGGCTGAGCCCTGAACTAGCTGCTTTCTCCTCGTGAAATATTGTTTTTACTTGAAAGAAGAACCGACAGACAAGGTGTGGTTACTCAGACTTGGAGAATTTGTGCAGATATTTTCTCAAATGAACAAAGTGAGCTTTGCCACTTTGAGGAAAACAACTGATAATATTTGTTGCCAGAGCTAGAACCCTTAAGGGAAAATGAGAGTTTTGGAAAACTATTCATACGGTGAGCCTGACTTAGACTTCACTGATAAGATCAGCGGTGATATTAACACATGGATTTTTTTGGTGTTGTATAATGAAATGTGACATTTGGAAGATCTGATTCACTCAGTGAACCAAATGACCAGTGCTTGATGTTGCAAAATCCTGCGTGAATATGAGTGCAGTGTAAACCAATGGATTTTTGCGTAACCGAATTTGAGATAGTCACAGATACGATTTCAGAGTCTCCATTGCAGCTTTTAAGAAACCTCTGCTTGTCGGGTTTTAGTGTGATGTCAGTGAAGAATAGCCACAGTTAGCTGAAAGGATTATTAAAATACTCCTCTCTTCTATCTATGTGAAGTCACATTTCTTGATAGACTTTAATCAAAACCAATTATCCTAATGGACTAAGTGTAGAAACAGGTATGAGAATCTAGCTACTTCTAAGCCAGATGTTAAAGAGATTTAAAACGTAAAACAAATGCCAAATATAAAACAGTACTACTCTTTTCACTAATTTTTTTAAATTTTGGAATCTTTTTTTTTTTTTTCATAAAAAAGCATTTTTAATGTATTTATGTTAACGTCGTGTCATTTATGTTAATGTGTTTTTTTATTGATATTCTGAGTCAAGTATTTGTTTTAATTACCAGTTTTTTTTAATACAGTAAATGTAGAACAGTAGCACCAACTACAGTAACATGTAAACCACATGAAAGTTCTTTGGTTCTTTGGGAGTCCTAATTTTTTTTTTTTTTAATGTTTATTTTTGAGACAGAGAGAGACAGAGCATGAACGGGGGAGGGGCAGAGAGAGAGGGAGACACAGAATCGGAAGCAGGCTCCAGGCTCCAGGCCATCAGCCCAGAGCCTGACGCGGGGCTCGAACTCACGGACCGCGAGATCGTGACCTGAGCTGAAGTCGACGCTCAACCGACTGAGCCACCCAGGCGCCCCATGGGAGTCCTAATTTTGAAGAATGTAAACAATAGTTTTGGAACTGCTGACATGGGAGGGCGCTGAGCAGCCTTCTCTCCTTTCTTGTTGCCCCCTTCTCACCGCCTCCTTGTCTTCTCTCACGTATTGTTTCACTCTTTTAGCACTAAACCTTTCTGACCAGCATTTGCTCACCTAATACACCTTTATGAGGGTCTGCTTCATGCACAGTGTAGCTGTGGCTGCTGGGCTAGTGGGACACAGGGTCCCTCACCTTTGGGAGCCTGCTTGGGGTGGGTAAGGGGTCTGGGGGGAGGGCATGAGCACAGGGTGGGTGCACAGAGGGAAGCAGCTGGGCGGCTAGTGCTGACATAGGTCCCGGGAGAAATGCAGGGCTGGCTTCGCAGAGGGGCACTCAGGCATGTCTGTGGACCAACCAAGCTGAGAGGTGGGCCAGGTCCTCTCTGGGAAGCACCCTGCAGGCCGGGCTGGAGTGTGGACTTTATCCAGGCATCGGGAATGCATTAAAAGCTTTAAGCAGGGGAGTGACTGGATGAGATCGGTGTTTGAGAAAGATAACTCAGGGTTGATTGGACTCCGAATTGGAGGGGGCAGAGGCTGCAGAGGGGAGATGTATGCTAGACTTTGATATTTTCGATTAGAGTGGCGTTAACTGCCCTCTTCCCCTCCATTCCTTGGGAGGGTTCCTGGGATTTCCATCCTGTTGGGTAAGACACACTTGGCCTCCCAGGTATGGAGGCCCTGCTTTCTGTTGCTTTCTATTTAGGACCGAGTGGTACTTTCTGGGCATCTCCAGTGGGATGGAGCTCTCTGAAGCCCTTGTTGGCACATTGTTGCCATATTTGCCCAGCCATGTGGCTCTGCAGTGTGGGGTCCTGGGTCAAGTGATGTGAGCAGTGCTCAGCGAGTATCACACAGCTGTAGTCTCTGGCTCCTCCTTGAATCTAGAAGGTCTTGTCCAGGGGTGTCTGGGTGGTTCCGTTGATTGAGGGTCCGACTCTTTTTTTTTTTTTTTTAATTTTTTTTTTCAACGTTTTTTATTTATTTTGGGGACAGAGAGAGACAGAGCATGAACGGGGGAGGGGCAGAGAGAGAGGGAGACACAGAATCGGAAACAGGCTCCAGGCTCCGAGCCATCAGCCCAGAGCCCGACGCGGGGCTCGAACTCCCGGACCGCGAGATCGTGACCTGGCTGAAGTCGGACGCTTAACCGACTGCGCCACCCAGGCGCCCCGAGGGTCCGACTCTTGATCTCAGCTCAGGTCTTGATCCTCAGGGTTTTGAGTTCCAGAAAGAAAGAGAAAGAAAGAGAGGGGGTGGGGAAGGGAGGGAGGGAGGGAGGGAGGGAGGGAGGAAGGAAGGAAGGAAGGAAGGAAAAGAAAGAAAAGAATTCTAGAAGGTTTTGTCCTGCTCCCCTTTCTTTTGGGACTTCTGCACAGAGCATGCCAGCTTCCTCAATTGATTTGAAGATTATGCTCCAGGTTATTTACAAAAGTGTTAATGGGAGGGTGTAAATTACACATGCACACATATAGGTATAACTAGTGAGCAACACACACCCTTGCTTCCCCCACCCATGTAAGAAATAGCCCCTGGACACCCACCTGTGTTGCTCCCCAGCTTATCCCTGCCTCCCCCCAGAAATCACCACTCTTTTAGATTGTGGGTTAACTGTTCCCTAGCTTTTCTTTGTAGCTTCCTTGGGCTTGTCTGGATCCTTGAACAGCGGTTCACTGGGTTTGCTCTTTGTGTACTCAGAGCCAGGCACTAATCTCTATTTTGAGATTCACTGAAGTGTGTAGCTGTGGTTTCTGTGTTCCTGTCCCTACTTGGAGTGTTCCAAGGTGGCACTGTCCTACATTTCATCCTACCCCCTGCCAGTGGGGGTTCCGGGTGTTTTTAGGGCAGAGTTTTTGTTACCTCCTAAGTAGCCCTGTTTTCACCTCACCCCCTGGCTCTACTTCTCCAGGAAGATAAATACCTCTTTTTCTTTCTTTCTTTCTTTCCTTCTTTCCTTCTTTCCTTCTTTCCTTCTTTCCTTCCTTCCTCCCTCCCTTCCTCCCTCCCTCCCTCCCTCCCTCCCTCCCTTCCTTTTTTTCGCCTGTAAACCCAGTTTCTTAATGCTAAACAATCCTTCCAGCACCACTGAGACTCCATTTTAAAAGTAGAATGACACTGTGTGTGTTTTTTTTCAAGTCTGAGTTGATCTCTCTGTCCGATTCCCTTCTGAGCTGTTGGCCTCTCCTGTGTCAGACCCTTCAAGATGACTGCTGGATGGGTGAGACCTCTTCTGTAAAGTACCACACCTGGAGGGTTTAAAAAGCCTTGGGCACAGGACCAAAGAGTGTGAGATTCTCTATAGAAGTTCACCAATTTTACCGTTAAAAAGGCCTTTTTAAAAACTTTAGCAGGTGCCTATGGTATCTCTACTTGATTTTTTTTTTTTTTTTGATTAAAAAAACCTAATCTTTGATCTTTGGCTGTAGCTCCTTGAGTCATTTGTTTCCTTCTGCTTAGTGGCTCCCTTTGACCCCCTGTACTGGAGGGCTACAACTACTTTCTTCCTGGCTTCCTCCCTTTGATGCATCCAGCTAGCTGCTCAGGGACCCGCTTGGGCCTTGGTGGAAGGTATACTGTTTGTACCTCACCTGCAGCTCTGAATTTTCCTCTCCTGGGCTTGCCTGAGTGGAGTTCTTCCTATCTGTTGAAATATCAGCTAGATGCTAGGATTAAAAAATGTCATCACATTGTTGTTACTTTGAATGGCAACAATGATTTTATGGTGGTTTCTAGATTTCCTGTAGCTTCCTGGCTGGTCTGTAGAGTTCTCTCTTCCAAGACGGATATTCTGCCCTGGATGTGGCCACTCTGTCCTGTCAGTTCT
This sequence comes from Herpailurus yagouaroundi, assembly GCF_014898765.1. NCBI lineage: Eukaryota > Metazoa > Chordata > Mammalia > Carnivora > Felidae > Herpailurus > Herpailurus yagouaroundi. The sequence continues at coordinate 278,072 of NW_024412707.1, read as the reverse complement.
CTCTTTCTTGTCTTACGATTGTTGTTATTAGTGGTTATTAGTGGTTTAGGGAGGTTATTTCCTGGCTTGGATCTACTTGCTAATCAGGACCAAGACTGGGCCTTGCTTCCCATCCTGAAAGTTTCTGTGCACTGTATTGCATTCAAGTATATCGTACGTAGGAAATATGTGTAGTTGTGAATGACTGTTCCGAGGGTTCTTCACAGATGGACATACTTATGTAACCAGCATCCAGAATGAGAAACACAGCCCCAGAAGCCTCTCGTGAGTCCTTTGAGTCACCCCTTCCCCCTCCCCACTCTCCTCTCATCCCTGGATCCGTGTTGCCTGCTTTCCAATTTACGTGAATGGAATCACACCACATAGTCTCTTTTGAGTCTGGCTTCTTCGGTCAACAGAATGCTCAAGAGACTCATGTATGTGCACGTAAATCAAACCGTGTGACATCACCAACATTTTTAACCTATAAAAAGCACACCTGTATGTGTAAATGTTCAGTCCTGTGCATGGCTGGGTAACCGTCCTTATACCTTCGGCTACCCCCTGTTGTGTAGGTGTCAGGCTCCTGTGAACAGGGCTGCTGTGCACACGCTTGCCCGGGTTTTGGTGAGCATGTGGGTAGGTTTCTGTTCGTGTATACCTTGGAGTGCACTTCTGGACCATAGGGCTTGCATGTTTTCATCCTTGGTCTTATTTCTAAAATAATACCTTTCTCTTTTTCCTCAGGAAGTATTCTTTAGTCTTTGCCCGGCCAATTAAAGTCCCATCATTACTGTCTGGTATCAGGTTTTGTTTTTTCTAATTCTCCTTTAGGGTGCGATTTCTTTGTCATCCTGGCCTGCCATGTCATGGGGCAGGGCAGCGCTGCCTCGATGCCAGCTTGCCTCAAGAGTTCTGACCAACCCACAATGACCATGGGGGTGAAGGGTTGTCAACCACCCTTTCTAGGGAAGGGCTCCTCTGCATTGAGAGGTGGTTCCTCCTCCTTTTTGATCATGAAATATTTTCTTGTCTGACATGTGAAGTAGAAGATGGTAGGAGTTTGGGTTTGCTTTGTTTGGCTTTAATTCTTTCAGAGTCCTTGGTGGGCATAAGAATTGTTATTCTTACGACTACCAGGTTTGGTTTTGAAATCGTGGAGTGAGCAATGGGCTCGGCAGCTCCTGCTCTGTGACTCAGCTGTGTCTCTTGCTCTGGGGCTCAGTTAACCTCATCTGAAGGGTGTCCCTGGGCCAGGTGAGACGACTGTGATAGTCTTTTACAGTAGGGCTGCCTAGGCTTTCTGGGTGCTCTTTAGCTCCTCACATGTGGAATTTCCACCTATTTACCACAGTGCTGTCCTGCCCCTCTCCTCCCTTGAGGTCTCTGCCTACCACTCAGGCCCGGCAGCCCCTACCCTTGGCCGTGTCCTGCCTCCATAGATGCCTGGTGACTAGGCTCTACCTCGCTGTCTTGTGTTCCAAGCCCACCATTTTTATTAATCACTCTCTGGGCTTATTTACCTGGGAAATCATGTCTTCCCTTTGGGAGCTATCTTCTTTCTCTCGACCCCCAACGGCTGAGCGTTTACTACTTAGTGTTTACAGAGCATTGGGCTTTCCTGGAGGTAGAAAACTTATAACCCACCTCAGTGCTTCCCAGACTTGAAATGTGCATGTGAGTCCCGTGAGGTTCAAATGCAAGTTATGCAATGAGGTCTGAGCAGCAGCATTTCTTGTGAGACCCTGGGTGGTGCTGCTGCTGCTGGTAAATGGGGCTGGGGCCACAGAAACCAGTGCACTGGGGCCTCTCTGCCTCTTGACTGAAGTAGCTCTTGGATTTTCACTTGTTCCTTGCCTGATGGAGATGGCAGATGTCCTCTCCCTGCTCTGCTGTCCTGTTGGCCAGCCCACCCCATGGGCGCTCCATGCCTCCAGGCTCCTGCTCTGTTGCTGCCAGTGAGCCTTTCACCAACAGTTCAGGCCCCTCCTGAAGGGAATGCAGTGGGGGAGAGAGCCTGGAGGTGAGTGTAGCTTTTGTATGAATAATCATGATCTTAAACTGCTCTTCCCCTTCTTCGATCAGTGCTCACCTGCCTCTCCTCAGTGGCACTTAAGGTTGTGGCCTGGCTTGGTACACTGCTAGACCTGGCCCTCCAGTGGGACCCTGTCCTTTGCCTTTCCTGGTGCCAGCTAGCCAATTGTGTCAGAGCCAGCAGAAGAAATTCAGTTGCAGGCCCCCAAGACCATCCTGGCCTTGCTTCTGGTTGGCTTTAAAGCCAGGAGCAATGGGAGGGTTGTAGGCCTGGAGGAAGGAGGGAGAAGACCCAAGGCTGTCTTGGAGAAGCAAGGTTTGCAGGCTGTGGGGCCTGTGCAGTGTGGAGCTTCCTGCCAGGCCTCTCCTCACACTAACACTTTCTAGCCTTTTCCTCACCGTGTTGTTAGCCAGGAGCTGGCCCATCTCTTAGATGGGAGTGCACGGAGACGAAGGTGGTCAGGGCCCAGGCAGGACTTGGCCCATCACAGGCAGCACGGGGTCTTCAGTAGGGCCTAAGGGAATTTCAGGACAGACTCAAAGTCCAGCTGAGGTGGATGCCACTTGCCTTGCTGTTCAGGGTAAGCTGGTGGGTGGGTAACAGGGCTGGCCTGAGGAGCAGAGAAGGATGCCAGCACTGGGTTCCTGATCATTGTGCTACCAATGCAGTCAGTGGAACCCAAATGTTTATTTCGTAGAAGCCGCGTTGGAGGGAGGGCTGGGCTCCTGGCATTCGCAGAGCCTGTTGCTTTCCAGGAGGATGGTCTGGGAGAAGAGCCAGGAGCTGCTGGCTGGCATCCAGGGCTGGGCTAGATTACACGGCTGGGCTTGCCCAGAGCACTGAGTCCCACCCACCACCAGCCCATGCCTGGAGGAACAGGCCAGAGAGGTCATGGAGGCCAGGCAGGGGTGTTTCAGAAAAGCAGCATGCACAGCCTGGGCACCCAAAGCAGGCTGTGTGACCGGGGTCCCACCTTGTCGCTTCTAGCCAGAAGCTTCTCACTGGCCTCAGGTAGTAAAGGAGTTGGACTGACCTTATACATGAGGTCAGGAGAATGCAGCCCAAGTGAGGCCCTGCTGTGATGGGGAGGTGGGTGGTGGTGGGCAGGGGAAGGTGATGGTGGAGGTGCAGACCAAAATCCTTCCTTCTGGCTCTGCATGGAAGGTGGTGTTCCTGTACGTGGCACTCCTGCCTGGCAATGGGAAGTGCATGCTCTCTGTCCGTGGGGTAAGGAAAGTCTAACAGTGGCTCTAGATCAGGCTTTGAGCCCTTATTCTGCCACCTGCTTGCTCTTGTGACTCTGTACAAGTTCCTCAACCCCCAGAACCGTATCTGTCCCTGGAGGTAGAGATCACTCCTTAGTCTTCCCCACAGGCAGGCTGCTGTCTCCTGTGGGGCAGACTGAGGTAGGTCAAGGTGCTGTCTGGATGTGTGGGGAAGGGGAGAGAGGCTGCCGGTGAAGGGGATGGAAGAGACTTCATGGAGGAATACAGAGAAGAGGGGTGTGGAGGAGGATTCCCGGCCATGGGGACAGGAGAATGCAGTCTTGGGCTTCTGGTCTGCTGGACTGGTTGGTGGGTTGGGGGTGGGGCCTTGGCTTTTCTGGATCCTGAACTGCTTGTACCTTCTAGGTTGTCTCCACCATGCCCTCAAGCTGCTCTCTTGCAGCATGGGTGGGGCCAGGCCTTCAGGGAAGAGGCACTTGTTTGAGCACCAGGTGACCAGTGCCGGTCAACTGTGACTGAGGCCAGTGCTGACCTCAGATTCAGGCTTGGGGACAGTAGCCAGCATGTTTGGTGCCCTCTCTGACACAGAAGAGCTAAACCCCTGTAGGTGTGGAAGCTGCTTTGTGGCTGGCTGTACCTTGCCCAGCTGTGCCCCTCTGCTTGGCACTCTTTTGTGCCTCCTACCTGTCAGTGGAACTCTGGGTGGGCGATGAGGGGCTGGAAGATTCCTGTATCTCTGTTACTTCTGGCCAGGTGTGGTTAAAGAGAAAAGATGGTCTCCTGTTGGGTGCTTTGGGATGGGCTATCCTCCAGCATAGCCCCAAGACTCTTGTGAGAAGTACCACTTGAGGAAGTGAAGGAGGGCCACAAGAGAGGGAGGTGGGATGACAAATTTTCCAGGAGATCTGGGCAAAGAGGCCGGCCCAGGGAGAGAAAGCAGGTGGTCCCTCTTTCCCTGTCCTTCATCTTTCTCTCTAGGGCCCACCCTTCTGGTTGGAAGGGAAGGTGGAGAAGTTTTCTGAAATCTGGAGGCCTTCAGTCAAGGTGCCCACAGTGGTGTCTGGAGTAGGGGTGGCGTGGAGGGGGGGGGGGGGGCGGGGTTTGTTCCTGCCTGCAGGAGGTCAGGCATTGAGTAGAACAGATAGCATTTTTCTGGGGCATACTGCTCATGAGGGTCAGGAGTGCCAGGTGTGAAACACTGCCTGGGTTTGGCCCCTATCTGTGGGGCTGGAAATGGGTATGGGGTGTGCTCCACTTTCTCCAGGAGGGACGCAGTGCCTGCTGCCAGGCCCCAGGGAGGTGAGGCTGCCAGCCTGGTCTCCAGAGGGCACCACACCACTGGAGGTTGAATGACTAGGACAGTTCTTTTTTTTTTTTTTTTTTTTTCTTTCTTGATTTTTAAGTGATCTCTACATCCAACGTGGGACTTGAACTCATGACCCCAAGATCAAGAGTTGTATGCTCTTCCACCTGAGCCAGCCAGGCATCCCAGACCAGAGCAGTTCTGAATGCCCAGGTCTCCTGGAGCCCAGGCTTGGACACAATGGGTGTCCAGGCTGAGTTAGGCAGTTCCCATGAGATAGGTGGTTGGAATTGTTCTCCTGTGCTCTCTGCTTAACCAAAGATCACTTTAAAACTTCTCATGGCCTCTGAAAGGCTGGACTAGTGCATGCTCTTCTGCTTTTTGTAGAATGCTAGGAAAAGAGAGAGGCCTGGAGGTGACCCTATTCTAGCCTCCCCATGAGCTCTTGAGGCCATGTAGACTGCCTGGGATCATGGGCAAGTGGGGTTCCTAATGGAGTGCTGCTCCAAGGGTCAGGAGGCCATGGGCCCTACCTCCTGCCATCCTCATTGGCTTCTTGTCTAGTGTGTGTTTGATGGGATGCAGGGTAGGAGATCTCAGGTCAGTATCCTTGACCTAGGGCTTTGAATACCTACCAAGAACCTGTGATGGCTGCCTAGCCAGGATGGAATCAGGAGGGACAGGGATCTGTTCTTGCCATTACCACTCTACCCTCATGGGCTACTTGTGTGCCTAGGATGAGTGAATGTTAGGTGGTAGTGGGCTGCTGAGAAGGGCATGTCCTTTGGAAGCCTCCGTTCTTTCACTCTTTGTTGGAATTTTTTTTTCCATATGAGGTAAAATTGACATATAACATGGGACCCAAATTTCTGGTGAGCCCTTGAGTTTTGACCAGTGAGTTCATTAACCTTAACCCAAACCTAAACCCAGATATAGAGCCACCCTGGGCCTAGAAAGTTCCTCATGTACCTTCCCAAACAGTGCTCACCAAACCTTCTACAGGCTCTTCTGATTTTGTTTCTACCATGATTAGTTCTGCCTGTTCTAGAACTTAATTTAAATGGAATCTTGCAGTCTGTACTCTTTTTGCAAGGTTTCCTTCACTCAACATCATGATTTTGAGACTTATGCATGTTCGTACATCGGTTTTTTTTTTAGAACTTAAAAAGTAATACACACTTATTTTAAATTTTGAATATTATAGAAATGAACATAACAGAAACTATAGTTTTCCTGTACTTCCATTCCCCCCCCCCCCCCGCCTGCCCCAAGATAATCTTGTTTATTGGTTGGGTGTTCATGCCCCCAAGATGTTTCTTTACCGGATGGCATTGCCAGGTTGGGCCTTTCATGCCTTGGTTGAGGAGGGTAGACAGGAAGAAGCAGCAGACAGGTGCGGGGAGCTCCCCCTGGCTCAGCTCTATTGGCCTGACCTTCCCTTAGGTGGGTGTGTCTTTTAAAAGTCTCGGATGTCTGGGCCCTAGACTTGTCCTCACTGTGTGTATGTGGGGATTGCCGTTGGCTTTTCCGTGGCAGGGACTTGGAGGAGAAGGAAAGAAAATGTTACAGCCCAACTAGGTAGGTGGATGTTGACCATTTTGTAAACCGGGACCTGGGAAGGTAATCCAGCTGTTACAGCCAGGTCTTTCTGTTCATTACCACCCCTACCCCACCCTCAGCTTTTGTGTTCATAAGAAGGAAGGAGGCAGAGCTGGCTTTCCCCAGGGACTGTGTTTCTCCTGCCCTTACCTGCTGGGGTCAGCCTAGCCAGGGATTCTCCACACTACACCCCCAACCCATCTCACTGCCCCAGATCCTGGGTTTCCTGGAGCCAGTGCTCTGGCAGGCAACGGTTTTGAGCTGGGTGTGGATCCTTGGGGCTGATAGGCACGCTGCCTGGGCCTGCTGCCAGGGGGCTGCTGGGTGCCAGGAGCTGGTGCCAAGAGGTATCCTCATCCCAGCCTGCAGGCTCCTGCCAGGGCTGAGCACCAGCCCATGTACCCAGTGGGGTGTTGCACTGCCGGCTTACTGGGCCAGTCCCCACAGCCACGTTTCTAGTTACCTGCCACCCCCCACCCCCCGGCCTGCCGCCTCCCCAGGGCTGTGTCCTCTCTAGCTTAGGCGCTTGCTGCTCCCACACCCTGTGTTGAACAGTAGGGCAGAGGACTCTGCTGTTTTTTGCTGGGAAGAAACGAAGCAACACCTTGCAGGGGTCTTGGCCCTGCAGCAGGGGTCACCCCCTCACAGACATAGTGGCGGCCCACTATGCTGGCTGTGAATTCCCAGCAGGCAGCTCCACCGTGGCCCCACCCAGTGGAGGGTGCAGCGAAGCCTACTCAGTCCTGTGGGGAAGTTTGGGCTCAAGAAGAGTCCTGTCTGACCCAGCCTGGGAGGACTTGGTCAGTCAATGTGCCTTTCCGGGGCTGTGAAGTGGCTGGCACAGCTAGAGCAATGGGTACCTGTGGAAGCCCTCAAGTTCTGTTTTGCTGCCTGCTCTCTGCCTGGTTTTCTGTAGTTGGACTGATCTCCCACAAGGGCAAGTAATCCCTAGTTGCAGGGCCTGGCACATAGTGAAGCGGAGGCCACTGTGTGGATGCCTCAGCAGGGCTTGGGTTGCCCTGAGATCTGGTGGGGAGCAGGCAGTGGCACAAGGCTGTATGGTGGGTGTCTGGTTGGCTCGAACATATCAGTGTGTCTCCCTGTCCATTTTTCAGGGCTGCTCTCACCAGCGCCCAGGTGGTCTCTGCCCCCTTCCCAAGGCTGGGCTCTATTCTGTGCTGACCATTTCTGGTAACACCCAGCAGGGGAGCCTGAACTCTTTACACAGGCAAGGGGCCCAGGCCACCTTCATTAAATGTAGATGCCCTCAGGCCTCTGGACCTACGGAGCTGGTTCTGCTGCCCTCTGGGCCATGGGTAGGTTCCTGAACCAACCATCCCCCCCTCTCCATTTCCCCCACACCCCTGGGCTTACCCCATGAGAGGGGAGCTGTCCTAGGGGCCAGAGAGACAGCTGGTAGGCTGAAGCTGAGGCCTCCCAGCCACCCCGCACCCCAGGTCTGGTCACATTCCTGAGGGACCTGCTGAGCCTCCCTGGCCCAGGGGGTGGGGGAAGGGCAGGCAGGGATGGGCCTAGGGCTGCTGCAGGCCTCCACCCCCACCCCTGGCTCCATTCCAAGGGAGCCCAGACCTGCCTGAGTTGGGTGCAAAAAGCCAGAACCTCAGGATCCTAGGGATCTGCAGCTCTGGGGGGTGGGAATGGGGAGCGGGAGCCCCTCCGCATCTGGCTGCAGCTGCCAGCTGCTTTGGCGGGCTGGTATTGAAAGGCCTGTCTTGCAGAAACTCCTGCAAGGGGAGGCCATGTGGTCAGGCTGGGCTGGGCAGGAGGGGGCTGGGCCCTCTGGGGGGTGGGGGGGGGGGTGGCAAGAACAGATCAGGAAGGGAAGGAGGCAGGAGAGCCAGAAGCGGTTGAGACTGGTTCTTATAAATAGCCCATTGCACCAGGGCCTCCAATTTTGACCTTTTGTTATGTAAATGTGGCCAGCCTGGGAAGGGCCTTGCCCAGGCCTCCTGCCACCACGCCTGCCCGCCTGGAATTACAGAGGAATTACGCGCCTGCTACCAGCTCCCTGACAGGCCTAGGTGGCCCCTTAGAGTACCCTAAATCTCTTGGGTGGGAGGAGGGTGCAGCCCTGGTGAGCTCTCCAGACCTGTGACCTTCCCTGCCACCAGGCCTGACTGCTGGGCACTGTGGCCTCCATCCTCTGCCTGGCTGCCCCTTATGTCCCACCCAGAGAGACCCCAGACTTTCCTGGGAATAAGGGCTCCAGGGCCACCAGGTGCCTTCTCCTTCACTGTTCCTCCTTCCCTCCCTTGCTGGTGTATATATGGGTGACCCTGTCCATCTTCTCCTCCCCAGGTGACCAGGCATTGATGCACCCCCAGGGAGGCCACGCGCTCAAGGAGGCCACCCCCGCTGGCTGCTGCTCACATGGTTTCTGGGCCCCTGGCACTACGGTAGGCTGGGGACAGGGAACTGGCAGGATGGAGGGAGGGGGAGACATGGGGGAAGGCTTTCTGGGCGGCCCACACAGCCTTGCAGTTCTCAGCCTGGTCCTTTGTGTGTATGCAGTGCTGGGGTGCATGGAGGGGAGGTTGGGGCCCACTGTTCTCAGCCTGCAGAGGAAGGGCTGCTGTGGCTCACATGCTCTTGGAGGACGGGACCTCCTGCCCTTGGCCTGCCCCTTGCCAGTCTGGGAGCACCAGGCATCCTGGGTGCTGGTGGGGCTGACACCACATTTCCCTGGGGCTGGGTGTCCCTGCCAGTGTGGAAGCTGTGCCTTGGGCTCTTTGTCCCTGACTGGCTGGCTGAGGAGCAGGGAGTGACAGAGGGTAGGTTCTCTTGGGACCTGGGCTCTAGCCTCTGAGCCCCAGCTGAACGGTCTTGTAAGGCTGGGTTGGCTGAGCCCATACTTGCTGCCTCCTATCAGGCCCTGAGTGCTAGCTTGTGGCTCTGTCTACCCATGTGTGTTCATGGTGAGTTCCAAGGCCTTCTTTGGGATGTGCATGGTTATTAGAGTTTCCGTCTATCAGAGCAGGTGTGGGGTAACTGGGAGTGGGAAGTGTTTGAGTTACAGAAAGCCAGCATGGGCGTGATCCCTTCAGGCTCTGCCCTAAGGGAGGCAGAACTGGGTTGGATACACTGGTAGAAGCTGGATGGTCCTGGGTAGGGTGAGGCTCAGAGCAGTCAGTTACTTTTGGAGACGTGAAAGCACATTTGTCAACTGCATGGCACAGAGTTGCCTGTGTGAGGGGCCAGAGGGAGCATGGAGCCACACTTTGTGCCTTGGGTCCTGCTGCTCATTTGGGTGGGTGCATGGTCAGAGCATTACTGCTCCCAGAGACCATGTGCATGCTCTTACAAAGCCCACCTGCAGGATTCTCGGGGAGGTCAGAGGTTTCTGTGTGTCTATTACTTAATGACATCAGTGACTGTACCAGGCTGACAAGGCCAGCTGGCTGCCGTTCCCAGGGCCCCAGTGGTGCCAGAGGCTTGGCCAGGCCACCTTTTCTGCTCAGCACCTAGCGACCCAGGCTGGGGTGCTCAGGGCCCTCCTGAGCTGGGAGCAGGCATTGGCAAGGGACTCTGGCTGGGCTGCAGTGTCTGAAGGCAGGAATGTGACGTTGACAAACCTGTAAGTTTGGGAAGCCACTAGGGTTGTTTGAGAGGCACTCAGGGCAGAGCAGAGGTCACAGGTGGCGGCTGCATAGGAAAAAGAACCTTTATTTGACATTGGGAGGTATAGCCTGGCAAACTTAATTTCTAGTTTGCCCTAAAAACCAGGAAGTTATATGCCCATGTGGGAAGTGAGCCTGCCCGGGAGCTTCTGCTCACTTCATTCCCCACTGCTTCCCAGTACCTCACAGTCCCCTGCTGGTCATTTTTAAGTCCCCTGTGGGCATGTGGTCGACTTGAGTGTGGAGACGGTACCCTGGGTTATGGAACCAAATTCACATCCGATTGTCTCTGCTTAGCATCATGTGACCCTCATTGTCCTCTGTTTCTGTTTTTCTCATTGGTGCAAATGGGGCCAGTGCCAGTGTCTCTTTTTCAGGCAGCATGAGCCCCGATGGGTAGTGTGAGTTCCCTGCTTGGGTACTGTGCCAGTGAGGCCCCCTGAGCACCACTGCAACCCCACATTGTCTCCAAGCCCTTGGATGAGGCTCCCAGGTGGTTAATGCCCCATGTGTTCTTGCCCACAGGTGGTACGCGTGGGCAGGGCGAGGGGACATGGGGCCCGACATGGAGCTGCCCAGCCACTCCAAGCAGCTCTTGTTGCAGCTGAACCAGCAGAGGACAAAGGGCTTTCTGTGTGATGTCATCATCATGGTGGAGAACTCCATCTTTCGGGCCCACAAGAATGTTCTGGCTGCCAGCAGCATCTACTTCAAGTCCCTAGTCCTGCACGATAACCTCATCAACCTGGACACGGACATGGTCAGCTCCACGGTGTTCCAGCAGATCCTGGACTTCATCTACACAGGCAAGCTGCTGCCCAGCGACCAGCCAGCTGAGCCCAATTTCAGCACTCTCCTCACTGCCGCCAGCTACCTCCAGCTGCCCGAGTTGGCAGCCCTCTGCCGTCGTAAACTCAAGCGAGCCGGCAAGCCCTTTGGCTCCGGACGGGTGAGTGCCACCGGCATGGGGAGGCCTCCCCGCAGCCAGCGGCTGTCCACAGCCTCTGTCATCCAGGCACGGTATCCGGGGCTCATGGACGGACGCAAGGGGGCCCACACCCCCCAGGAGCTCCCCCAGGCCAAAGGCTCGGATGACGAGCTCTTCCTCGGAGGCTCAAGCCAGGAGGGCGTGCATGGCCTGAGCCGGGCCGTCTGTCCCACCAGTGGGGAGGCTGGCCTGGGCAGCTGCAGCACCAATGGGAGCAGTGGGGGCTGCGAGCAGGAGCTGGGCCTGGACCTGTCCAAGAAGAGCCCTCCCCTGCCCCCTGCTACTCCCGGTCCCCCCCTGACCCCGGAAGACCCGGCCCAGCTGAGTGACAGTCAGCATGGCTCGCCCCTCTCAGCCTCTGCCCCTCCTGTTGCCAACAGTGCCTCTTATGCTGAGCTGGGGGGCACCCCCAATGAGCCCATGGATCTGGAGGGGTCTGAGGATAACCACCTGAGTCTGCTGGAGGGGCCTGGTGGGCAGCCCCGGAAGAGCCTGCGGCACTCAGCCCGCAAGAAGGAATGGAGCAAGAAGGAGCCTATGGTGGGGTCCCCCTTTGAGCGGAGAGAAGCGGGGCCCAAGGGCCCTTGCCCGGGGGAAGAGGGCGAGGGGCTAGGGGACAGGGTTCCCAATGGCATCCTGGCCAGCAGCGTTGCGGGGGGTGGCCCCAGTGGGCCTTACACGGAGCCCCCGTACTCCTGCAAGGAGGAGGAGGAGAATGGCAAGGATGGAAGTGAGGACAGCGGGCAGAGCGGGAGCGAGGGGGGCAGTGGCCATGCTGGTACCCACTACATGTACCGGCAGGAGGGCTACGAGACGGTGTCCTATGGGGACAACCTGTATGTGTGCATCCCCTGCGCCAAAGGCTTCCCCAGCTCTGAGCAGCTCAATGCCCACGTGGAGACACACACAGAGGAGGAGCTGTTCATCAAGGAGGAGGGTGCTTACGAGACAGGCAGCGGGGGCGCTGAGGAGGAGGCTGAGGACCTGTCGGCGCCCAGCGCGGCCTATGCTGCTGAGCCCCGGCCCTTCAAGTGCTCCGTCTGCGAGAAGACCTACAAGGACCCTGCCACGTTGCGGCAGCACGAGAAGACACACTGGCTGACTCGGCCCTTCCCCTGCAACATCTGTGGCAAAATGTTCACCCAGCGCGGCACCATGACACGTCACATGCGGAGCCACCTGGGCCTGAAGCCCTTTGCCTGCGATGAGTGTGGCATGCGCTTCACCCGCCAGTACCGCCTCACTGAGCACATGCGCGTGCACTCGGGCGAGAAGCCCTATGAGTGCCAGCTCTGCGGAGGCAAGTTCACCCAGCAGCGCAACCTCATCAGCCACTTGCGCATGCATACTTCCCCCTCCTAGCTCCTAGAAGCCAAAGACCCTTCTCCCCGGCCCAAGGGTGCCCTCTGCAGACTTGCCCTCGGGAGCCAACGGAAGGAAGAAAGAAGCACGGAGGCCAGGCAGGAGGGGCCAGGACCCCCAGGTCCCACAGGGGTAGCTCCTGGTGGCACCTCCAGCCAGCAACCCCCCCCCCCCCCCCCCAGAGCTTTAATGGACAGTCTGTACCAAGAGAAGAGAGAGGAGGGAAGCCGATGGGCCCAAGCTCCGCATGTGCATTGCTGGTGTGCAGTCTACCTCCCGATTCCGCCCAGGCCTCTGGCTCCCCGAGACGGCCACTGCGGGGCCCGTGGGAGTGGGTCATGGGGGTCTTGCTGGGATCTGGCCCCTTTCCCGCAGGCTGGGTCAGAGCAGGGGGCAGTGGGGGCCTCCCTCTGCTGGGGAGGAGCAGGGCTGCCCCGTGGCCAGGGGCGGTGTCTGTGTGCATGCACGAGTGCTTGTCTGTGTGCGGGCCACCCTGGCTTTTCGGGGAATGGTGCTGGAGGGGAGGGGACAGAGCCCTCCTTCCTGGAGCCAGGGGTCACTGCTCACTGGCGCTGGGACAGTCAGGGGGGCCCCCACCGCCTACCTCTCCACAGCTAAAGAGCCCTCTGGGCCTAGGTTGCTGTTATTCCTACTGATCTGTTCCTTTTTTCTTTTTGAATTTTGTTTTTTAAACCAAAACTAACAAGAGTTTATTTTCCTCCCGGCCCCTCGGGGCTGAGCCTGGGTCTGCAGACTGAATGTACAGGGGCAGCTGCCCTCCTGCCCCCGCCCCGGCTGAGGGGCGCCCACCCCTCCAGGCCCCAGAAGCCCTTCTAGGCCAAAGGCTTCCCTGGGCCCCGAGCCCCGCCTCGGCTGCCTCAGGAGAGAGAGTGATTTACCTATAGTTTCCGAGGAATATTCTTTGTTTAGAGGTACTTCTTTTTTATTAAGAGAAAAACCAGTGTAATGTTTATGTGAATGTTTGAACTGGAAGGTCTGGGACTTGTGGGGGGAGGGGGGAGGCTGGACTCAATGCCAGAGCCGTCGGTACTCTTCTTTTTCATTTTCTGTGTGTGTGTGTGTGTGTGTGTGTGTGTGTGTGT
>NW_024412707.1:154447-264829 GCF_014898765.1 Herpailurus yagouaroundi | reverse complement strand
TGTGTGTGTGTGTGTGTGTGTGTGTGTGTGTGTGTATGTATGTGTGTGTGTAGTGTGCTTGGTGCGTGTGGACAGATATTGCGCTTTCCTTCCTTCCTTCCCAATCAAGGTGGAGAGACTTCTGACCTTTTGCTACCTCTTGAATTCATGAGAACAGTACGTTGGTGACTGGCAGTTGAGGCCGTGACACTTGTTTTCCTCCTGTTAGTGTGCATAGGAAGACGCGAGTTTGAGTGAGCCAGGCTCTGCCTGGCCCAGGTGGCCCTACTGGGCCCTCCACCCCCAGTGCTCTTAGAGGGGAGCTCCTGCAGCTGCTGAGTCACCTCGCATGTGTCTTTACCCCCAGAGCATGCGGCTAGCTGTGTCCACCCTGTGGGTGTTCTGAGTCCGTTGTGAAGCGTCAGGGAGCCTGTGTGTGTGCCTCTGATCTGGGGCTGGGTGAGGCAGGTGAGTGCTCCGGCCCCATGGGAGATCGGGGCCTGTAGCCAGCTCCCTGCAGTTCCCTGCCAGGACCAGGATGAGGTGGAAGTGAGCCCCCCCCCATCCTGTCTCCTGGGCCTGCAAGAGCTGGGACTTGGGAGAGCAGCAACCCCTCCCAGCCAGTGCAGAGGCTTAGGGAGGCACTGGCCAAAGTGATGTATACCCTCCTTGGGGACAGGGAGAGGTTACCTACCCTGCTTTGGCACCTTCTCTGAGCAGTCCTGGCTGCTCTGGCAAGAGGCTGACTGCCACCCATTGGCTCAGCCCTGTCTGGAGTCCCACCCTTTACCCCTCAACCCTCACCTTGGGGTTTCTCTACCAGCCACAGGACCTCTCCATGGGCTAGGAGTCGGGCTCACAAGGCCAGACCAAGGTCGCCGTTGGTCCCACTGTCCTCAGCTGACTGGAGCCACAGGATTAGGCCAGCAGCTTTATCTTCATTTTGCTTCATGCTTTTCTTTTTTTTTTTTCCTTTCTACTTTACGTTCAGACCAAAAAATTCCAGAGTCATCCTCCACCCTCACCCCTCCAGAGACCCTCCAGCTGAAAACAGCCTGAGTTCAGGGACCCGAATGGTGAAGGGTGTGTTTTGCAAGTGAGGGCTTCTGGCTGAGCCCATCTCAAGGCACCCCCAGCCCCAAGCTGGATCTTCTTTCCTATGGGTGGGAAACAGAGCACTAGACCTAGTGTCTTGTGTTCCCACAAGTCAGGTGAGGAGGCACGGTGCTTTCCAGGCCCCTCTGCCCTCCCGACCCCACCCCACTCCATCAGCACTTAAGCCACACGACACAAAGTCTGTACCACACGGGAGTTTTATGTGCGCCTGGCCTGTGTGTGGCCTCTTGGGCCGTGGGCAGCCGCATCCATGAGGTGACCCGTGAGAGTAGGTAATTCATTTGCAGAGCTTCAGGGACTGGGCGCAAAGGCCCCTCACTCAACGACGTTCGTGCGACATAGTATTGTACCCACCTGAGTATTGTATCGAGCCTTTTCTGTATTTTAACAAGAAAGCAAAACACTAGTTTCCTATTTAAGATTTTAAGGGTTTGTGGGGTGGGGTGGGACTAACACAACACTTGGTTTTGTTTTCTTTTTCCTTTGATTTCATGTGGAGTGTGTGCTTGCGAATGTGTGTGTGGAAATGTGTTAAGAGCCTCACAAGGAAATTAGGCCGTTGGAGGCCAAGGGCGGCTTACAGTTCTCTGCTTTAGTCACTTAATTCCTGAATGTTTCGGAGAAACAGGAAACAAAATAGCAGATGTCATGTAGGAAAGAGAGGATAAACAAAAAAAAAAAAAAAAAAAAAAAAAAGCTCATACCCAAATTCACAAAACCTATTTTTTAAACCAAAGCACATTTTGAATGAGTATGGAACCTCAATGGGCTCAGAAAAAAAAGATACTAATATATTTATCTCATTGTTTACATAAACTTTTACAGTTTCAGACCTCAGCAGCTGTAAGGCTAGTCCCAGTGAATCCCCACCTTCTGCTGGAGGCCCTTCTGAGTTGGCTCACGGGCAGAGGGGCAGGCCTGGAGGCCCCCCAGATTCACCTGAGCCCTCCTCCCCAGCCTGAGGCCTCTCAAAGCCCAGCTGGCACCAAAGAGCTTGGGCCGATGCTGACTGCCCCCCAGGCCTCCTGGCCAGACCTCAGAGGTCCTGGCTAGCTGGCACAGCAGGGGGTGGCCGTCAGCTCTGGCCACAGGACCCGAGTCTGGGGTTGGGCCCCAGGATGGAGGGTCCCCCACTCTGCCCGTGACCCTCGTGGTGGGTTGATGTGAGGGTCCCTCTCAAGCCAAAAAGCCGGGATCTTTGCACAGCTCCGTTAACTCCAGTGGGTCCCCACCCCCAGGGGACACTCCCACCCCCGGCAGTGGGGGGGTGCTTCCTGGGCTGGTCCTTACCAACACAGACGGTGCAAACACTCTGAACAGTGTTGTTTTTGTATCAATATGTTTGTGCAGTGATGAATGTATTTATTTCTCAGACTTGGGGCGAGTGAGCGGCGGGCTCCGCCACCGCTTGCTCCCACCAGACCGAGCCATCGCAAGGGCTCCTCCAGGATTGCAAAAAAGGTAAAAAAGAGAAGATGAACCTTTAAGCAAAGAAGAATCTCAGAGACTCGCAGCATAGCCATACACCTCAGCCTGTGAAATGAACAATTCGGACCCAGACTGACTTGGAACCTCATGCAGCCTTGTGTGTGTATTTCCCGTTCGTCACCACTCGGGGGCGCTGTGCTGCCCCGCTGTGCTCCCACCCCCACCCCGTCAGTATTCACTGGACTGGACCGCGTGCAGGAGTGCGATCTGGGCCGGGCTGGCTGGGCAGGCAGACCCTACCGCCCTCCCCACAGCCGTCCTGAGTGGGGGAGGCCTGGGCAGCCAGGAGGGCAGGGCTCAGGGAAGGTGGGGGGTGGGGGGGCGCTGCATCCGTCCACCCCCTTGGCTTGGGGAGGAAAGCAGAGGCACCGGGCCTCCAGAGAACAGACCAGGGATCTCTGCCCTGTTGTACCCCTAGAAGGGACCAAGGCCCTTGCTCTTCGCCAGAGTCACGTTGGGGCAGACATTACTGAACCTGTGAACTGATGCCAGGAGTGCTAGGATGGAGAGAGGGACCTACTCAGCCTCAGTGTGACATTCCAGATCAGGGGGTGGAGGTTCGCTGTGGGAATGGAGGCTGCCCAGGCCCCCGTTCCTAGGACGCTTCTCCCCTGCCAGCTTCAGTCACCCACTTTAATTTTTCTACCGGGAACCCCTCCCCCCTACCTCACCTCGCTATTTATTGCTGTAATTTATTGACCTCAAAAATGCTGCATAACAGACCTCACTTGGGGCAGGGAGGTTCCCCAGGGCTCCCCCCCTCCTCTTGGTGGGGCCCCGTGGGGCCAGGTGCTGAGGGGAGCCTCTCTGTATCCCACCCATCACTTGTTTTCCCCCTCCCCCCCTTGGGGGACCCCAGGTTGGGCACCTGCCCATTCGCAAATACCTCGAGGGGGAGGGGGAGGGATGGGGTTATAGCCGTTTTGTTTAATCGGAGAAGCGGGATCACGTCCTACTCTTATTTCCTTCCTGGAAGGGGGAGGGCGCCGTGATCGCACTCCTGTACTGGCCACCGCCGCTATCCGTCTTCGCATCGAGTTCACTTCCTTTGAGAGTTTGGATAAATTCAGGTCAGAGCTGCAGGTACGCAGCCCACAAGTGTCATAGAAAAAGCAATTCACCGACGACTGATCTCTCCATTCAGAAGCGTGCAGTCTTAATGTACAGTGATGAGAAACTGTTATTTTATGATCTTTTCATTAAAAGCTTGATTGAAAACTATCTTGTATGGGGCCTCTGTGTTCTGTGCCTGTTCTCTTCTGCTAAATGACACACTGCTTTCCTGTGTCCAGCACTTGCAAGACCCAGGAGGGTGGGAGCTGGGATGGGCCATCTGCCCACTATTGTCCTAAGGGCGGGTTTCAGGTGAAATGGCCCCAGGGGCTGGAATCTCACTTGGCCGTGTGTGTGCATCCTGGGGTTGGGCTGTGGACCAGGGAACCAGCACCCTAGGGTCAACATCCTTTTGGGCAGTGTTGGCCTGAGTTAGCCTGTTCAGGAAGCAGTGGATATGTAGATAGGGACAGGGACCTGGTGGCCTGGATGAAGGGAGGTCTGGCTTGGGCCCAGGACCACCTGTTGGAGCAACAGAGTCATGCTGGGGCAAGACAAGGGCTCTCTACTGCACACTGCTCCTGATTCCTGCTTAGGGTAAAGGGGGGAGGAAGGAAAAGATAGTCTTAAGTTTCCAGGGGCAGAGACAGTAGTTCCAGTTCCCTGGTGGATTGTCCCAGCTACCAGAGGGGAATCCCAGAATGAGTGAAGATCCAGTAGGAGGGGCAGGGCTGGGGCCAGGAAGGTGGTCAGCAGTGGATGACCTCAGACCCCAAAACTCCAGAAGAATATGGACATTGCTGCTCTAAACCATGGTAAGCTCCATTGAATTATTTTTATTTCTTCTTTCAAGTGTGTTTTTTACATTTGTTTTTAAGTAATCTCTACACCCAACATAGGGCTTGAACTTAACCCTGAGATCAAGAGATGAATGTTCTACCAACTGAGCCAGCCGGTGCCAACTGTTCAATTCTTTTAAAATTCATGGGGCACCTGGGTGGCTCAGTTGGTTAAGTGCCAACTCTTGATCTCAGCTCAGGTCATGGTCTCACAGTTCGTGGGTTCAAGCCCCAGAATGGGCTCTGTGCTGATGGTATGGAGCCTGCTTGGGATTCTGTGTCTTCTCTTGCCCCTCCCCTGCTTGTGCACGTGCACGCTCTCTAAATAAACTTTATTATTTTATTTATTTTTAATTGTTTAAAATCTTTATTTTTGAGGGGCGCCTGGGTGGTGCAGTCGGTTAAGCGTCCGACTTCAGCCAGGTCACGATCTCGCGGTCCGTGAGTTCGAGCCCCGCGTCGGGCTCTGGGCTGGTGGCTCGGAGCCTGGAGCCTGTTTCCGATTCTGTGTCTCCCTCTCTCTCTGCCCCTCCCCCGTTCATGCTCTGTCTCTCTCTGTCCCAAAAACAAATAAAAACGTTGAAAAAATAAAAAATAAAAAAATAAAATCTTTATTTTTGAGAGAGAGAGACAAAGTGTGAGTGGGGGAGGAACAACAGAGAGAGAGGGAGACACAGAATCTGAAGCAGGCTCCAGGCTCTGAGCTGTCAGCACAGAGCCCGACGTGGGGCTTGAACTCACGAACTGTGAGATCATGACCTGAGCTGAAGTTGGATGCTTAACCAACTGAGCCACCCAGGGACCCCAAATTTTGTTATTTTCTTTAATGTTTGTTTATTTTGAGAAAGCACGAGCAGGGGAGGGGCAGAGAGAGATGGAAACACAGAATCCTAAGCAGGCTCCAGGCTCTGAGCTGTTATCACAGAGCCCCACTTGGGACTTGAACTCACGAGCGTTGAGATCATGACCTGAGCTGAAGTTGACGCTTAACCGACTGAGTTACCCAGGCGCCCCATAAATAATAAAAGAAAAGAAAAGAAAAGAAAATTTGTTTTTGTTCTTGTTTTTTTTCCACGTACTAACTGAACATAGTTTAAATAATCAAAAGCTTCTTTAAAAGGCTTAACACGGGTGCCTGGGCTGGCTCAGTTGGAAGAGCATGTGACTCATGATCTCAGGATTGTGAGTTTGAGCCCCATGTTGGGTGTAGAGATTACTAAAAAAAAAAAAAAAAGAAAAGAAAAAGGCTTAAAACAAACAAAAAATAGTCTTTTGTTCCCTTAACCCCATCACAATGTATGCAGACCCCCACTTCTAATTTGTAGCATCATTTATGCATTTATCTCCACATTTCTTAATAGTAGGCTTATACTGCTGTCTTAACTCATCCTTTTCAGAGTTGGGACGTATAGATGGGGATTTTAGTTCAGCTTAGTGCATTTATACCCTCTTCCCCTTCCCTTAAATTCCCCCAGATAGTTTAGTTTAATCTAGCGGTTGGCAAACTTCTGTAAAGCAGCCAGATAGTAACTATTTTAGCCTTTGTGGGCCATACAGTCTCTACAATGACTTCTCAACCCTGCTGTCACTGTGCAAAAGCTCCCACTAACAACATAAGGTGGTGGGCATGGCTAAGTTTCATTTAACTTCATTTATAAGAACTGGTGCAGGGGCGCCTGGGTGGCTCAGTCGGTTAAGCATCTGACTTCGGCTCAGGTCATGATCTCATGGTTCATGAGCTTGAGCCCCACGTTGGGCTCTGTGCTGAAAGCTCAGAGCTTGGAGCCCACTTCAAGTTCTGTGTCTCCTCCTCTCTCTGCCCCTCCCCCATTCTCTCTCTCTCTCTTTCTCATAAATAAATGAATAAATAAATAAATAAATAAAACTGGTTCAGTGTGCAATTTCTGAATCCATACTTGTCATTATCACCATGTATTTGTTTATTGCTGAACCAAGTGGTGTAGTGCATCTTTTTGTACAATCTTTTGTTCTTCTTGAGGTTAATTATGTTTTCAGTTACTCAGATTGATTTGTGTCTCCATCTTCCTCCACTCTTTAACTCTGAAATGCTTCCCAGTACAGCTTTCCACAGAATCAGGTGCTGTCTATTCTTTTTCCCTCAAGGGACATTCTTCTGGAACCTGATGTTTTCCTGCACCAATTTGGCAGGAGTTCTCTTGCTTTTTTTCCTGCACTGGAAGCCCACTTTTCTGGATCCCATGTGTTGTTTTCTCAGGTTACCTCCTTGTATAGGTAGGATGTTTTATCTGGTACATCCTGAGAAAGAACACATGGGAGGTAGGTTTTTGAAGCTGAATGTTGAAAATGCTTTTAAACTACTCAGAATTGATAGTTTGGCTGGGAATAGAATTGTAGGTTGGATTTCATTTTCCTGTTGAATTTGCAAGTGTTGCTTCATTGGCTTCTACCTTCCAGTGTGATGAGAAGTCCAGTTCCCTTTGTATGTAACCTTCTCTGGAAGCTTCTAGTATTGTCTCTTTATTCTAGATGGTTTGTTCATTCATTAGGTTGGGCACTTGGTGGATTGGTTTCATTCTGGAGACCCATTCCCTTCAGTAAACTTACTGATTTTTTTTTTTAATTTTTTTTTCAACGTTTATTTATTTTTGGGACAGAGAGAGACAGAGCATGAATGGGCGAGGGGCAGAGAGAGAGGGAGACACAGAATCGGAAACAGGCTCCAGGCTCTGAGCCATCAGCCCAGAGCCTGACGCGGGGCTCGAACTCACGGACCGCGAGATCGTGACCTGGCTGAAGTCGGTCGCTTAACCGACTGCGCCACCCAGGCGCCCCAACTTACTGATTTTTAAAACGTGTCAGCAATTATTTTGAATTTCCTTTCTTGTGTTTGTGCTTTGCTTATTGCATTTTGTTCTCTTTTCATAGATGTAATCTCTAAGGAAAATTTAATTTTTGTTGACATTTTCTTCTGTTCCTTGCATAGTGTCTAGTTCCTTTTTAGATTGCCACTTTAGGTTAGTTTTTATACTTAAAAAATGTAATTTTAAAGGCTTTCTTCAAATGTTGGGTGACCTTAGCAGGCTCTGATATTCAAGAATGAGACCCTAGGGGTGCCTGGGTGGCTCAGTCATTTGAGCATCCGACTTCAGCTGACGTCATGATCTCATGGTCCATGAGTTCAAGCCCCGTATCAGACTCTGTGCTGACAGCTAAGAGCCTGGAGCCTGCCTCAGATTCTGTCTCTCTCTCAAAAATAAATAAACATTTAAAAAAATGAAACCCGAAAAAGCATCTTGGAATCAATCCAATAGTTACCTAAGATGTGTGGAATGGAGGGAGATGAGACACTGAGCTGGCAGTGGCACTTCTGACAGAGCCTTCTGCCAAACTGGAGATTCTTAGCGCTAGGGGCTTGAAGAACATTCTAGAGAATGGTGAAAGGTGAGACGAAATACTCTATTGCAGGCAGACTCTAAGTCAGGGCCAGGCTGGGGAGTCGTTCCATGGTTAGAGATCAAAGACAGGTTCTGAGCTGTAGGTACCACTGTTCCCTTCCATAAAGTGTTTGGTTTATTATTTTTTTAAAACATGTTTTTAAACTTTTTTATTTTTTACTTTTATTTATTTATTTTTTTAATTTTTTTTCAACGTTTTTTATTTATTTTTGGGACAGAGAGAGACAGAGCATGAACGGGGGAGGGGCAGAGAGAGAGGGAGACACAGAATCGGAAACAGGCTCCAGGCTCCGAGCCATCAGCCCAGAGCCTGACGCGGGGCTCGAACTCACGGACCGTGAGATCGTGACCTGGCTGAAGTCGGACGCTTAACCGACTGCGCCACCCAGGCGCCCCCTACTTTTATTTATTTTTAAGAGACAGAGACAGAGCATGAGCATGGGAGGGGCAGAGAGAGAGGGAGACACAGGATCCGAAGCAGGCTCCAGGCTCCGAGCTATCAGCACAGAGCCTGACACAGGGCTCGAACCCACAGACTGCGAGATCATGACCTGAGCTGAATCGGACGCTTAACTGACTGAACCACCCAGGAGCCCCTGGAGTGTTTGCTTTAAAACATGCCTCTTTTCAAAAGCCATTTGAGGTAGATGGCAGTAAAGGAATTCTATGTAGTCGAGAATGAGCCGAAAAAAGGAACAAAGAGGGAGGAAAAACTACTCTGTTGCCATTAGGCCAGAAGATGTGACTGAGCATGCTAGTTGGCTCTGTGTGCCTAAACAAGAGGGAGGGGAAAAGGTCAGGAAGAGTGAACTAGAGGCTGTTTCCACTTTCGTGCATGAGGAAGTATCCTGGATGCTAAATATTTCAAGAAATGTTTCCCACAAGACCTTCTACGAGAGCATTTGCTAAGTTGCACACCAAATGTACAGGAAACTTTTGAATGGTTCATTCTTCAAACCTGGTAAAAGCCAGGGTGTGTCATTAGAGTCTCAGGTGTGCTGTGAAATGTTACTGTTGGTGATTCCAAAGTGCCACC
Organism: Herpailurus yagouaroundi; assembly: GCF_014898765.1. Taxonomy (NCBI): domain Eukaryota; kingdom Metazoa; phylum Chordata; class Mammalia; order Carnivora; family Felidae; genus Herpailurus; species Herpailurus yagouaroundi. The sequence goes on along the minus strand of NW_024412707.1, from coordinate 255,881 downwards.
TGTGCTTCTGCATGTCCTCTACAGGTAATATGCACATCCACTCTGAACGAGAACGTGTGAGACCTACACTAAAGTGGCCTGGCACCAAATCTGCTCTGACCACCCCCTTGGCACAGGCTGGCCTCTGCCCTCCTACAGCCCTGGGCCTTGAAGAGGAAGGAGCCTGCTGGGAGGCAGTGGGGGACCCTTCCTAAACCTGGAAGCTGCACAAACCTCACGCTAAGGAGGGCAGTCACCTAGCAGCTGGCTGGAGGAGTGTGGTCAGCACAGGCTCCCTGGGAGAACAGGTAGCCACGTGCCCCAGATTGTCCTCTGCCTACAACAAGCTGAAAGATGGCCTCTATGCTGTAGAAACCAGATAGGCAGAGAGGAAAGGTCTGATTCTTGGGAAAGGCAAGCTGGGCAGGCCTTGGCATCGGAGGCTGACCCACCCTCGGGGCCCAGGCTGTCTTCCTCAGCATCAGGCAGTGTAGGAGGCAGGGATGCTGGAAGTCTTACCAGTTACTGCCCAGCCATAAAGAACCCCCTGTCCTGGGCACTTGGCCTTCTGGGAGGAGAGCAAGCAGCTCCCCTCCCCACTGCACTGGTCTCTGCTAATGCCACTGACCAGTGAGTTTAGGAAATGTCAACAAACAGTCTTGGTGTTGACCTATTTCATGTTCAGCCCTTCTTTCTGGCCACAGGCGACAAAGCTGGTTGCCACCTGCAGGCATCCCTGGTGTGAGATCAGGGCCGGCACCAACGGAATGTCACCATTGGCTTCTCTCTGTCAGGTCGGTGTGCATCCATGTGACATCTGAGGAGCCCAGGACAGTAGACTGTGTGTTGGGCCCAGAGTCCTGGGTTCATTGATGGTGCATGGACATGGCCCCTGTCCTCTTGGATCCTTGAGTCATGTGAAGGCGACAGGCAGATAAAAACTAATGCTAACCCGAGTCCTCCATAGCCAGCACTGTACCAAGTGCTCAGCAGCACTAGCTCTTGCGTTAACTCAACCCTGGGGGTAAATGGTAGTACTGCCCCTGGATCACCTGAGATGAAACACGTCCCAGAACTCACAAGGGAGGGGGACGGTGTCCACAGGAGGCTTGTGTAGCTCTCGAGAGGGTCAGGCCACTTGGAAGGGGACTGCAACCAGAAGCAATGGCAGTGGGGGGCTAGGGGGAGTGTCCCAGGCAGACACAACAGTATATACGAAGGCCAGGAGGAGGAGTTGGTGTATTTTTGGAACTGAAGCAATTTTCTTGTGGCCAGAGAGATGTGTGTGGTGGGGGAGGGTGGCACCCAGACTCTAGCCAGGCGGGGAAGGACCTCCAAAGCCAAATCAAACAGTTGGGCTGATCCCAGGGTGTTGCGGCAATGTGTACCTTCCCACCATTGCCATTGCCTCCCCAAGTGGGCCCTGCGCTTGGGGGGCCACCCCCAGCATTCTGTCCACCGGTGGGCCTGGCCCATCCTCAGGAGAGGGAAAGGGGTGTATGCACATGCTCAGGTTGTCATAACAGAGCACCACAGAAACCAGAGCTGAACAGTAATTTCTCATGGTCCTGGAGGCTGGAGGCCTGAATCCATGTCTCAACGGAGTTGGTTTCTCCTGGGGCCTCTCTCCTCGGCTTGTAGATGGCTGTCCTCCCTCTGTGAGTGTCTGTGTCCACGTTTCCTCTTATAAGGATCCCAGTCAGATTGGCTTAGGGGACACCCTAACAGCCTCATGTTAACCTAATTACCCCTCTAAAGACCTCCATCTCCAAATACAGTCACATTCTGAGGTGCTGGGTCTTCCAAGCTTAGGGATTCTGGGGGACATAACTCAACCCATAACAGAGGTGTGCCATGTGCAGCTTTAGGTGGCCGCAAAGGTGCCAGGCAGCCCTCTGTCCACACCACAGGCTCTGCAAGCTTGGCCTCCTGGCCTCAGTGTCTGCCTTTCCTTCTGTGGGCAGTAAGCCCAGCGCCCAGGCCCTTGCTCACTCAGATCCTCTCTGCCCTCAGCAGGCACCTGCTGGGCCCCTATGTCCTGCAGTGAAGGCATCTCATCCACAGCAGGCCACCTGGGGAGCTGGTGAGGCTCCGTCCTGGGGCCCTTTGGTGGCTGCCTTCCCTGCCCTCACCCCACCTTCCTCATCAAGCTTTCTTGTCGCATGTCCATATTGCACTGTCGCCTTGGCCACAGGCTACTGCAGAGGTGTGTGGAACAGTTGGTTGTGGCCACAAGGGGCCTGCGGTAGCCATGGAGGGGGTGAGGGAGAAGTGGTGGCTTCCATCTTGGAGTGACAGGAGGCACCAGGAGCCTGGTTGGTGAGTTCCCAGAACCCCAGGCAGGCCTGCAGTGGGAGTCTCCAGGCTGCGTGCCTCTGGAGGTGAACGTCGCTGTCTTCAGTCCCCTTTCTTGCCTCATGCCAGTGGACTGTCAGCAAAACCCCTGGGATCTCATCTTCCCATGTCCCTACATAGCCTGTCCACTTAGGGGAACACAGACGGCAGCATTCAAGAGCAGCTCAAGGGAGGCAGCTGCTCACCAGCCTCTGTCCTTTGGTAGGAGACACAAGGTACTGCTGGGGCTATTGCTCTGCTGCAGTGCCAGGCAGCTGACCCAGCCAGGTCGGGAAAATGGCAGGGGCACCAGGGTCCAGGGGTGTCCTTTCAGGGAAGCAGAGGCAGGCCTAGGGGTGTGGCAGGTTTTGGCAAATGAGCAAGGGGCAGGCTGTGGGTTCAGAGGAAGGACGTGGTTTGGGGCCACAGCTCTTCAGGGTCATGGCTGGTTTGTGGCCTATGCTCTTGGACAAGATGCCACATCTCTGCACTGGAGACGGCCTGTCCACATGCCCATTCAACAACTCTGTGTGCCAGGCCCTGTCCTAGCTGTGCTCCTATTCCAGTGCAGGACACAGTACAGATTGTAGGTGGGTACCCATGCTGGGTAGACACAGGAAAAGTGCCGTAGGAGGTTGTGATTTGGGGTGGGGTCGCCAAGAAAGGCTTTCTTAAGAAGCTGGAATTGCGGGGAGGGTTGAAGGACATGAGGAAAGGGCTGGGCAAGGGGAAGAGCAGGTGCAAAGGCCCTGTGGTAGGTAGGTGAGTCTAAGGAGCAGTAGGGGACAGATTCCTGGGCTCTGAGGCCGGTTGCCTGGAAGAACAGGCTAGGCTGAACACCATGAGGGCATGGACTTGTGGGAAGCTGCCAGAGAGCTGAGAGTGTGTGTGTATGCGCGTGTTGGAGGCAGGGGGGGAGCAGTTGACCTCTGGTTGCTGTGGGTAGATGAGGTGGGAGCAGGCTGACTACTTAGGAAGTTTTGGAATGATCCGGCCTGGAGGAATAGCATTGAACATGTTTAAAAGAGGTCAGAAATTGGAAACTTGTTTTTTATTTAAACTTATTTAACAAGGGTTTCTGTGTCACTTACTAGTGCCAGATGTGTTCTAAGGGCTTTGCAAACATCAGCTTCTTTATTCTTCATAACAGCACTGATGAGGTAGGTGGCTTCTCCCCTCACAGTGGAAGTGGATGGACAGGGCAGTAATTTGCCATGCAGCAGGCCCCAGGATTTGGGGATAGGCTGGAGGGAGGGTGAGAGAGGTCAATGAATCAGGTTTCTAGGACATCAAGAACATCAAGGTTTCTAGGACAACAGCTGGAGGAGAGGGGGCAGGACTACCTGGGGGGGCCATGGGGGCAGTGTTGGTGGTGAACCTCCTGGTGAGGGTGCATGGGGAGGGGGTCACCCCTCAGGGTGGCAAATGGGCATCACCACATGGGGAGGGCTCAACTGCAGGACACTGTGTGACATCTCCGAGGGAGAGAGGGGATGGAAGAGGAACAGCTGTAGTGAGAGGGGCCGGAGATGAGGGAACCCGGTGCAGGGAAGGGGCTTTAACCAGGAAGCCAAGACCTGCTTCCCTTGGGTGAGTCCTTGGGATCATGGGCCATTCCCCTCCCCCTGAATGAGCCTGGCTTCAGGAGAGTCCTGGACGCCTTTCCTGGCAAGCGAGCTATAGGGCAGGTTGGCACTGGTCAGAACTGGTGGCCAGGTGCCCATCTTCGAACAGCACCTGAGACTCGGCTCTCTTCTCCAGCACCTGTCCTGAGACTTTGTACGCCATGCAAAAGAACTTTTGATTTTGTATTCTTTTACATTTTTAAAAGTTAAAAAAAATTTTTTTTAATGTTTGTTTATTTTTGAGAGGGACAGAGACAGGATGCGAGTGAGTTAGGGGCAGAGAGAGAGGGAGACACAGAATTGAATCAGGCTCCAGGCTCCGAGCTGTCAGCATAGAGCCCTATGCGGAGCTCGAACTCACAAGCTGTGACATCATGACCTGAGCTGAAGTCAGATGCTCAACCGACTGAGCCACCCAGGCGCCCCTAAAAATATTTGTTTTAATTTTATGTTAGAGCACAAACGAGCAGGAGAGAGGGGCAAAAGGAGAGAGAGAGAATCCCAAGTAGGCTCCACACTCGGCGTGGAGCCCAACGCAGGCCTCTACCCCATGACCCTGGGATCACGACCTGAGCCCAAAATCAAGAGTTGGAACTTCAACCTTCTTCCTTTTAAGAACATCTCCTTCTTCTTTTAAAGATCTTGCCCATTTACCTGGTAATCATAGTTATTTTAGCATAAGTCCTAAGTCATATTTTTTCACTAGATGAGATATCTCTAGACATGCCACCTAATTTTTAAACAGAACATTAATGATTACAAGTTTCCTTTTTGTGATTACTGTAAAGCCTTTAATGAACCATTTAATGCCTAGTGTTTTTTCTTTTTTAATTATTCCCCAAATTTTCAGGAGTGGAATAATTGGGTCAAAAGATCTGATGGATCCTGATATGTATTTCCAAGTCTTTTCCACAGGAAAAACTGACCAGTTTGCAAGTTCCATCTTCAATTGGGGAACCAATGTTGTCTCCATTATTCTGCATTAGGTATTAGTATTTTATTAACCTTACTGATCTGATCTTGGCTCTTGCATAACATTTTTTGCGTGAGGGACGAAGCGTGATCCTGCCTGACCCTCGTCTACCGCGGCTCTGGGCGGGGCGGGGGTGGGGGCGTGGGGGGCGTTGTGCTCGGGCGCCCCCTGTCGCCCATTGTGACGCCGGTCGCGTGCCGGATTCCCTAGGCGAGCAGCGGCGGCGGCGGCGGGGCAGAGCCCCTAAACCATGGCCGAGTCACAAGAGCTGCTGCTGCAGCTGCAGAAGGACAACCGCGACGGGCGACTACGGAAGCAGGAGCTGGAGGAGCTAGTGCGGGGGCTTGAGGCCGAGAGCGAGAGCCTCACCGGGCGCCTGCAGGACCTGCGGGAGCGTGAGCGCAGGTGCGCGGGAAGCGAGGCTCAATGGGGACGAGGCGGGCGCGCGAGGGTCAGTACTACGGGTGGTGGCACCCAGGCCTGGGCAGAGCGGCTGGCCGGCCCGTCGGTTACGCCTCCCCGCAGGGCCCGAACCTCCGCTCTAAGCCGGCGGGACCTGGAAGATCTACTCAGGGGACCCACGAAGGGGAGGGTGCAGCGACCCGGCGCGGGCTTCCTCGGCCTCACTAGTAACTGGCCTTTCCCGGCGGTTGCGGGAGTCTGAACACCCGCCGCCTCCCTCGGTGGCACCGCCTCAGTTTCCCCTCTGCAGCCTACAGCGGAAGCGAAGCCAGGCGGCTCGGGCCCAGAGAGGCGAGGCGCGCGAGGCGGCGCGGGAGCGCGCGGAGCGCGCGCGCGCGCTGCTGGAAGCGGCGGAGCAGCATAAGCAAGACTTGGTGGGGCCTGGGCCTCGACTGGGGCTATGCCTGCGGAGAGGGCGGGGCCCTAAATAGGACCCGGGCAGGGTCGGGACCCAGTGTGGGGCCGTTCCGATGCTGGGACCCCGCCCCGACTGAGGTAGGGCCAGCAGCGGAGCCTGGGGTCTCTGAGAGGCCCAGACTGCCCCCCTCAACCCTATCCACAGGAGCAACACAACCGGCAGCTGCAGGAGCAGTGGGAGGAGCTGTCAAGTCAGGTACAGTCAGGAGGCGGCCTTGGTCTCTAGCTTCCCCTAGGAAGTCCCGTTGTAGTCCTCGCCCCGGTTTTTACCCTGTCCCGGCCTTTAAGGACATCCCCTGCCCCTTGAAGCCCCGCAAACCCCGTCCTCACAAGACCCATCCCTAGCTCTTCTACTACGGAGGGGAACAACTGAGTCAACAGCGCGCAGAACAGCAACTCGGGACCCAACTGATGGCTTTGCAGGTGTTTGGGTGGGGCCCCCAATGCCGGAGCGGCGGTGCGAGCAGCTCCTTGAGGGGCGGGGGTGGGCCAAGCGGACGCGTGGGTGGGGTTCCGGGAGTGCTGGGCTCCTGACATTCCTTGGATCCGTCGGAAGAAACAACTGGAGATGGTGGAGGCCAAGCACGCCAAGCAGGCCGAGGGCCTGCGGCAGGTGCGAGCGAAGCTGGGGTTTGAGGGAGAGTGTCGGTTTCGAGTGTGGGTGGAGCCTGGGCAGGTGCAGGATGGAGAGGGGTTATTATCCCAAGTCTCATCAGGGCCCCCCACATCCCAGGGCGTGCAGCGGACGGAGGAGGCTTGGGCCAGCTTTCAGGAGCAGAGCGGAGTCCTGCAGGTACGACCGCCCTCAGTCCCAAGAGCAGCTCACCTCCGACTCCACTGTGGCTCCCACTCCTCCACCCCCAGAGCTGCTCCTCTCTCTCCCCGCCCCACCCCACCCCCAGATCTCCTCTGCGAGTCCTGGGGCCTTACTCCCTCCCCGTCCAGGAGCTGCAGGGAAAGGTGATGGAGGCGGCGGCTACGCTGGACGCCTCGAGGGGCGGCCCGGAACTGTAAGGGGTTCAGGACTGTGGGGGTAAGGTGGGGTGGCTGTGGAACCGAGGCAAATCGTCCACCTCGATGCCCTTCCCGGCAGGTGCGACTTCCAGCCTCGACGGATGCAGGACTGCGCGGGCTCGCTCATGGAAGAGGTGGCCAAGGCTGACTGTGTGAGCGCGGGCCCTGGGCGGGGCGCGCTGGAGTCGGGACCCAACACGTGGGAGATACCCACACCCACGGGGTCCCACCTGCCCTCGAGGGCCCGCCCCCCGACGGAATCGCAACCCCCGTACCCGCCCTGCGGGAGACTGGTCCCCTACGATTCCCTCCCGCTCCTTGAGAGACTCGGACCTCGCGGCGCCCTCCGCTCCGGCGCTGAGCTAGACGCTGCTCCGTCTTTCCGTAGGAGAGGCGGCTTTTCGGCGGCACCTGCGGAGCGGGCCTCAGGTGAGCCAGTGGCAGGCGGCGGGCGCGCTGGGCGTCTTGCCAGCCACTGCCCGTCTGTCCGTCCGTCCTTGGGTCCGCAGGCTGTGGGCTCTGGGCGCGCTGCAGACGCTGCTGTTGCTCCCGCTTGGTTTCCTGGCGCTGCCTATGCTCTGCCTGATGCTGGTGAACCCCTCCGCCCTTCGCGGGGGGCTCCCGCGCTTCGACTTGGACGCAGCCTTCCGCGGTTTGCGCTACACTCTGTCCCCGCTGCTCCAACTGCGCGCGCGCGGCCTGCTGCCCGCCTAACGCGTATCATGCCGGCCGTGGCCACAAGCACTAAGCACTTCTGTCTCCTGTGTGGTTTCTGGGCGCCTGGGGGGAGGCCGAGGGGAGACTCCTGGGGTGGGGGGGTGTAATGTGTCGTTCGGCCCAGCGGCCCTGGCACCTCCGGCTCAGAGGGTGCTGGGCCTTCCAGGCGGTGCTTAAGTTTGCAGAGGCTGTCCCGGGCGCCTCTCCGCGGAGCCCGCGACTCGGGAGTGAGCTGGGTGCGTCCTCGTCTGACACCGGCGCCTTGGGCTGGCTCGCACCAAGGAGCTCCCGGGAGGGGTCCCCTTTCCTACAGCCCCTGCTGCCACGCCTGAGCCAACTCGGAAGTTGGCCAGTATCTTTTGCTAAACTTGCTTTTTCCCTGCTAGTGAGCCTGGGGGTTGGGGGAGCAGGCCGGTCAAGTCCTCTCCGTGGAGATCCGTGGTTCCTCTGGCCCGGCTGCTTGGGGGTGATTTAGTTCCCCACAGTACCTCTTGTTTTTTTCAGGGTCGGTTCTTCTCGGTGCGGGTCCGGGCATTCCTCTCCTGTGGTTGCCCCGCTTTCCGGAGTCCCATCCCTGCTGGCAGTGCACGTGCAGCTCACCACTGCAGTCTGTGAGGACTCGTCTTTTTACTCATGTGAAATGCTCGGCTTAGTGGAAATGATGAACCTTGAGTTTCATTTTGCCCTACTTTTACCCGTTACATTTTTTGGTAGTAAAATTGTTCCGTGTATCTCCTTGTTGCTGGAGCGGCACACAGGTTTTTGCTGTGGCCTCCAAATAATCGTTTTATTTTTTTTAAATTTTTTTTTCCAACGTTTATTTATTTTTGGGACAGAGAGAGACAGAGCATGAACGGGGGAGGGGCAGAGAGAGAGGGAGACACAGAATCGGAAACAGGCTCCAGGCTCCGAGCCATCAGCCCAGAGCCCGACGCGGGGCTCGAACTCACGGACCGCGAGATCGTGACCTGGCTGAAGTCGGACGCCCAACCGACTGCGCCACCCAGGCGCCCCCAAATAATCGTTTTCTTATTGATTTGTTGGTGTTTTTTTTAGTCTTTTGGGAGTTAAATTTGTTTATGTAATCCTGTGTATAAAATTCTATCAAATTTAAGACTTAACGTGCTGTGTCCTAAATGGAGTTCATTCTTGGGGTGCCTGGGTGGCTTGGTTGTGTTTGACACTTGCCTAGGAGTTGTAAAGATATTCTCAAACGATGGCTTATTTTTTTTTAATTTATTTTTAATTTTTTAAATTTATTTATCTATTTTTAGAGAGAGAGAGAGAGGGAGAGAGAATTCCAAGCAGGCTCTGCACAGTCAACACACAGCCAGTCACAGGGCTCAAACTCACCAACTGTGAGACTACGGATGATGTTAGCTTAAATCAAGAGTCCTGTGCTTAACTCAGCCAACCAGGTGTCCCTCTCATACCTTACTTTTAAAATAATTTTATTTTGAGAGAGAGAGGGGGAGAGAGAGAGAGAGAGAGAGAGAGAAAGAGAGCACGCTTGGGGGAGGGGCAGAGAGAGAGAATCCCAAGCAGGCTCCACACTGTCAGCACAGAGCCCAACGCAGACTCAAACCCACTAACCTTGAGATCATGGCAAGAAATCGAGTCCAGCGCTTAACGGACTGAGCCACCCAGGTGCCCCCCCTTTAATACTTTTAATTGGTGTAAACATTTTGTTTAGCCATTCATTATAACATTTTGTTGCTAACCATTTTGTTTATTGATTCATGCATCGATGGCCATTTGGGTTGTTTCCACCCTGTGGTTGTGGTAAATAATGCTTCTGTGAACAAATATTTGAGTCTCTGCTTTCACTGCTTTTGGGTGTGTACACAGAAGTGGAATTGCTCGATTAGTACTTCTGTGTTTGATTTTCTGAGGACCTGCTCTACTCTGTTCCACAGTGGCTGCTGCACTTTACATTTCCACCAGCAGATCACAAGGGTTCCGATTTCTCCACATCCTCACCAACATTGGTTTAAGTTTTAAAAATAAGGAAAAACGCGTGCCTTAGTTGGTTGAGGGTCCAACTTCCATTCAGGTCATGATCTCACGTGAGGTGGAGCCCCACATAGGGCTCTAGGCTGACAGTTCAGAGCCTGCTTGGGATTCTGTTTCTCTCCTTCTCCCGCATTCATGCTTTCTCTCTCTCTAAATAAATAAACTTTAAAAAATTAAAAACATAATAGCCATCTTCATGAGTGTGATTTTCTTTTGCTTTCAGTTTTTAGGCATTGCATTATTTTTTTCTTCCAAGTTTTTTATTTATATTTGTCTTTATTTTTTATAGTTTATAATTACAGAATCAAATCCATGAAAGAAGATGTTTTGGGGAAGTCTAGCTTTTATCCCTGTGCCCTCTACCCTCTTGCCTGCATTCCCTTAGAGGAAACATTTGATTGTTTTAATGGACTCTTCTTTTTTCCCCTTAGCTAAGTGAAATATATCCAGTCACAACCTCTTCCCTCTTCCCAGTCACAACCTGTTCCCTTCTTAGGTGAACACATGGACTTCTCTGCTCCTCTTTTAGCACCTGGCTCTGAGCAATGTCAGAGAAGTGGTGTCCTTTACTGAACTGCAATGACATGGGTGGATTCCCATGATTTGCTATATTACATCAATAACTCAATGAGGAGCCTTCTGCTAACACTTTTCTGTATTTTTCCAGATAGTCTTTGAGATGGATTCCTAAAAATGGGATTGTGGGTCAAGGCTGGCTCCATACAGGATAGTGCTGGAGACCTGCCCTTTCCATTCCCACCATCACTGGATGTGTCCCCTGTTGTCACACTGGGGATTTTTGTCAGTCTGAGAGGTGAGAAATGGCACTTCAGTGCAGTTTTAATATGCATTTATCTTATGATCAAGGTTAAGGAGCCCTGTGTGGGGCTCAAACTCACGACCCTGAGATCCAAGACCTTAGCTGAGATCAAGAGTCAGATGTTTAACTGAGCCACCCAGGCACCCCAAAGTTAAGGATATTTTTATATTTAAGTGCCAGTTACCTTTCTTTTTCTGTAAACTACTCATATCATTTGCGTATCTGAAAAATGTAGGATTGTAGGGTTTTCTTCTTCCTCGGTTGGCATTTTCACTTTGAGATCTTTACTGTTTGTCTTTTACTTTGTTCATGGTGTTTCTTTTGCTATCCATACACTGGTTGTAACATTGTACCTGCCTGTATTGATTCTGGATTTTGGTTAGGAAAGTTCTCCTCACTTCTAGGTTATTGAGGAAACTTACCCATGTCGTCTAACATTTGCATAGTTTTCTTATTATTTTTTCAAGTAATCTCTATGATCAACGTAGGGGCTGGAACTCTTGACCCTAACATCAAGAGTCAGACACTCCTCTGATTGAGCCAGCCAGGCACCACTTGCATGGTATCTTAGTTCACATTTCAACCTCCAGTCCATTTCAGACTTAACTATGGTTTATGATGTGAGGATCTTTTGCACGTCTGTAGAAATTTTAGACTCGGCTTGTCAATTCTCATAAAAATGTCTGGGAAGTGAATGCACCGAATTTAGAGATCAATTTGCAGGGACTTCAGTCTTCTACTCTTCAAACATGATGTCTCTGTCCAGTTTTTACTTCTCTCAGCAATGATCTGTATTTTTTTAGTGTGACGGTCTCGCACATCTTTACTTTTAGCCCTAGATATTTAATTTTTTAAAATTGTTTTAAAAATTAAAAAAAATTAACTTTTTAAAAAAATTTAATATTTATTTTGAGAGACAGTGAACAGGGGAAAGATAGGGAGACATGGAATCTGAAACAGGCTCCAGGCTCCTAGCTGTCAGCACAGAGCCTGACGCAGGGCTCGAAACTACAAACCATGAGATCATGACCTGAGCTGAAGTCAGATGCTTAACTGAGCCACCCAGATGCCCCAAAAATTAAAAAAAAATTTAAAAAATGTTTATTTATTTTTGAAAGAGAAAGAGAGTGCAAGCAGGGGAGGGGTGGAGAGAGAGAGAGAGAGAGAGAGAGAGAGAGAGAGAGGGATCTGAAGCAGGCTCCAGGCTTTGAGCTGTCAGCACAGAGCCCGATGCAGGGCTCGAACCCACAAATTGTGAGATTATGACCTGAGCCAAAGTCAGACGCTTAACCGACTGAGCCACCCAGGCGCCCCTCAGTATTTTATGTTTTTGAATGCTATTAAAAATGGTGAAGATTTTTTAAAATTTCATTTTCCAACTGCTCATTGGTAGCATATAGAAATACAACTGACCTTTGTATATTGACCTTGTGTACTGCGATATTGCTGAACCCCCTTAGTTCCCTGAGCTTTTCTGTAGATTCTTCAGGACCTTATAGACAATGTTATTGTGCATGAGCAGGATGGTTTCTCTTCCTCCTTTCCAATCTATCAACCACTATCCTTACTGCACTGGCCACACTCTCCCCCAGTACAATGCTATTAGAAGTGGTGATAACGGGCAGGGCACTCGTGTCTTGCTCCAGACCTTGGGGTGGGGGGGGGTACGTCTTGAATATTTCATCGTTAACATGTTAGCTGTGAGTTTTTTTCTCAGATGATCTTTATCAAATTGGAGATGTTTCTTCTTTTTTCTAGTTTGCTATACTAGAAGAGTAGAGTAGTCCATACTGACAGTTGCCCTGTTCCTGTATTTCTATTGCATTTTATTCTATCACACGAATAACCACAGTTATTTATTGTTGAAGGACATTTTGGTTAGTTACAGTTTTTGGTTATGAATAGTGCACCTCAGAACATTCCTATTTGTGTCTTTCGGTGTACAGGTTTTGCACCTGTTCAGTACCTATGTAGGAATGGAATTACTGGGTCATAGAGTAGGAGATTCTCAGCTTTAGTGGACACGTCAGTTTTCCAAAGTGGTTGTAGCAGCTTGCACATCCACCAGCAGCTTTGGAGCATCCTGGTTGCTCCACATGCTCACGACACCTGATATTGTCTTTTCAGACACGCAGGTGGGTTAGTAGGTATCACGTTGTGGCTTTAACTTGCATTTTAAGCTGAACACCTTTTATTATTATTCAATGGCTCAGGATAATCTGTTTTGTGAAATGCCTCTTCAGCTCTGTCCATTTTTCTAGTTTGTGTCTTAACTGATTTTTAGTAGTTTCTTATAGAAGTCCTTTGAATACATACATGTACTGCAGACATCTTTCCAGGTTTGTGGCATGCTTTTTTTTTTTTTTAATACTTTTTAAAAGCTGATTTGTTTGCATAATCTCTACACCCCACGTGGGATTTGAACTCATGACCCCAAGATCAAGAGTCACATGTTCTACCGACTGAGCCAGCCAGGCACCCCTGTCGTCCCTTTTCAGATAGTTGAAATTAGTTTTTTTCCTTTTATGATTAGTGCTGGTTTTGGTTCTAAGAAATCTTTGTGTGTCCCAAAGTCATCAAGCCTGTATTTTCTCTTCTGTATTTTTTTCCTAAAAGTCTTAAACATTACCTTGAACATTCAGCTCTACATTTCACCTGGAATTTTTATGTCTGATGTGACACAGGCAGTGAGGATTATATTTGTTTTTCTATACTGATATCCAGTTGATGTGACACCATTATTGAAAAGACTATTCTTTCCCTACTGCCCTGCAATGTCTTTATGTATGTGGGTCTATTCCTGGACTTCTCTTCCATTGTAAACCACATTGTCTCAAGTACTTTATTTATTTATTTATTTATTTTTAACGTTTATTTATTTTTGAGACAGAGAGAGACAGAGCATGAACGGGGGAGGGCAGAGAGAGAGGGAGACACAGAATCGGAAGCAGGCTCCAGGCTCTGAGCCATCAGCCCAGAGCCCGATGCAGGGCTCGAACTCACGGACCGTGAGATCGTGACCTGAGCTGAAGTCGGACGCTTAACCGACTGAGCCACCCAGGCGCCCCACATTGTCTCAACTACTGTAGCTTATGGATAAGTCTCGATATCTAGGCTTGTTGGTCTTTAAGATCGTAATAGCTGTATTTTGACCTTTGTATTCCCATATAATTTTTATTTTTATTTTTAATTTTTCAACGTTTATTTTTGGGACAGAGAGAGACAGAGCATGAACGGGGGAGGGGCAGAGAGAGAGGGAGACACAGAACAGGAAACAGTCTCCAGGCTCTGAGCCATCAGCCCAGAGCCCGACGCGGGCTCGAACTCACGGACCGCGAGATGGTGACCTGGCTGAAGTCAGACGCTTAACCGACTGCGCCACCCAGGCGCCCCCCCATATAATTTTTAAAAAATATTTGAGAGAGAGAGCACGGGCAGGGGGAGGGTAGAGAGAGAGGGGGAGAGAGAATCCCAAGCAGGATCCAGACCCAGCATCGAGCCCGACATGGGATTCAATCCCACAACCCTGAGATCGTGACCAGAGCTGAAATCAAGAGTTGGGCGCTTAACTGAGCCACCCAGGCGCCCTTCCCATATACATTTTAGATGTGCCAGTTTCCACCATAAAACTTTCTGGGATTTTGGTATTTGCAGTGAAACTACAGATCGATTTGGGGAGAATAATCTATGGGATGTTGAATCTTCCAATCCATGACTATGTTACTCTATTCGTTTAGGTCTTCTCTCAACGATTGTACTTTTCAGTATTTCTTCTTTCATTAGATTTATTTTCTGATATTTGATGTTTTAGGATCCAACTCTAAATGATACGGTTTTCTTTTGTTGCGAGATATACGTTGTACACATACACACACAACTTGACTTTTGTATATGAATCTGTATCCTATCACCTTGACTATAGATATTTCTCGATTATCTGGATTTTCACGTACACAAATTCCACTTCTGAGTTTTGTTTTTCCTTTCCAGATTCTTAAACTGTTTCCTTTTATTGCTTGACTGGGCTGACTAGGGCCTCCAGCACAAGGTCTTATAGGGGTGGTGGCAGCAGGCACGTGTGTACCTTGTTCTTTATCTCAGAGGCACCCAGTGCTCACCTATAAGCAGGATGGGTTTTTTGCAAACACATCAAGGAAGTTCCTGGTCCTTGGGGCATGGCTTTATTTCTAGTATACCCTATCCCAAGTGTAGACCAAATTTCCCTAATAAACTCCTCAGAGGCATCAGGCTCTTGGGTTGGTCTTTAGTCACCAATGTCATCAAAACAGGGATATTATTGTTCTTAAGACTGATTTATAGAACTTAGGTCTTTTATTTTTTAAGTAGGCATCACGCCCAATGTGGGGCTTGAACTCACAACCCTGAGGTCAAGAATCGCATGTTCTACTGACTGAGCCAGCCAGGCACCCCTGTTAAGATTATTATTATTTAAAGAAAAAGAGTAGGCAAGAGGGGAAGAGAGAGAGGGAGAGAATCCCAAGAGGGCTCCATGTTCAGCACAGAGTCTGATGTGGGACTTGATCCCATCACCCTGGGTCATGACCTGAGCTGAAATCAAGAGTCAGATGCTCAACCAACAGATTTATTCGGCCCCCTCTCCTCCACCACCAGTTAAGATTTTTAAATTTGTTTTCAGTCTCTAAAGAGACCTTATTTTCTTGTCAGCTCACAGATTTAGATTTTCTGCCCAGTATTATAAATAGCATTTCTAATTTTTCAAGATCTATAGTTTGCCATAATGCCAGAACCGTGTATGTTGCATTTGACTTCCTTTTTAAGGCCAATTTGACAAGTCTTTTCAAGGAGTGTGGTTTGAAATATTTCTACTATGTTTGAATATATTTCTACCATTTTACAATGTATTTATATCCTGCTTTTTCTATGCTCTCCCCACCCTTATGTTCTGGTTGATCTTTCTCCAAATTACACCCTATTTTCTGGTATCTTTTTAAATTTTTTTTTTTATATTTTTATTATTGAAAATATTTTAAATGTTTATTTTAGAGAGCGCAAGCAGGGGAGGGGCAGAGAAAGAGGGAGGGAGACACAGAATCTGAAGCAGGCTCCAGGCTCTGAGCTGTCAGCACAGAGTCTGACACAGGGCTCGAACTCACGGACTATGAGATCATGACCTGAGCCGAAGTCGGACACTCAACCAATTGAGCCACCCAGGTGCCCCTGTAGACTGCTTTTTGAACAGGCTTTGCATAAGGAATGGGGCATGAACCGTGAGATCATGACATGATCATGACAGTGTCCCTGCCCGTCAGGATCATGACATGAGCCCAAATCAAGAGTTGGACGCTTAATCAATCTATCCGGGCATTCCCTTTTGAATTTTTTAACTTACATAATTGGCTTTTTCATACTTTTTTTTTTTCTTTTTTAAGTAGGCTCCACACCCAACATAGGGCTTGAACTCACAACCCTGAGATCAAGAGTTGCATGCTCTACCTATTGACTGAGCCAACCAGGCACCCCATATTTTTTTTGAATATACTGCTCAGGACTCAACTGTGCTTCCTGAAGCTGAGTATTTATGTTTATCACCAACTCTGGAATCCCACTGGAAGCTGACTGGAGCTTCTTCTTCACAGCTTCCCCTTTTGCTTTATTTTGGTAATTTCATTGTTCTCTGGTTTTCTCTTCATCTAGATCTGCTTAAAGTTAAAAATGCTGTTTAAACTTTAGTGACATTTCTAGTTGCCCTGTGTCATCCTCTTCTTTTAGTTTGGGGTCTTCCTATCTGCTTAGAGGGTCACAGTGGGTGGGAGTAGGTGGCTGTTGGGGGCTGGCTGCACAAAGGTTTTTGAGTCCTGGAGCAGAGGCAGGAGATGGAGCCACACCTGTGCTGGCAAGAGACACGGATGGGGCGGTTGGGTGGCCTTTAACAGGAGCCGGAACAGAGCAGTTCAGGAAAATGCAGTGTGATTGTTGGTGCATCTGTGCTGTGATGAGTCAGTTGTGAAGTGCATTAACCTGGGCCCCTAGAGGCTTCCTGGTGGGCTGCACTCCGGGTGGGAGAGGGAACACTGCCCTGCTCCCTTCCCAGCATATCCAGGAATCACCCCTCAGCTGAAGGTACACCTGGCACTCCACACTTTTGCTGGTTTTTATTTTGTTCACATTGGTTAAATCTTAAGTTGAATATAATTTTTTATACACAAGAAAATACTTCATGTACCTAGGGAATGTGTTGGGAATGTGTCCAGTGCAAACGAATTATTCACACCCATGCAGAGAGTGTCGCCAGAGGATTGTCAGTCATCTCAGTCTCACATGTCACATGTGGGTTACACTAGGAAGGAATGGATTGCCAGGCTCTGCATGGTAGACTTTTGTCTTATTTGTCCTATAAAAATAATTCCAATGGATGGAATGACGGGGCCACCAGCAGTTCACCCCCTTTGACCACGCACAGCAGCCAGGGTGGGGCTGTGCTCTCTCAGCTCTATGATTGTGGGATGGTTGGGGGGCGGCCATGATAGCTGGTCCAGCTCCACCCTCAGTAGGGGATGTCGTTCTGATAGTACTGGATCATGTCATAGGTCCGGCTCCTGGAAGGAGAGTAGAGGGAGGCTGTAAGGAGACTGTCTCGGGTCTGGGTCCCTCTCCCCGCTGCGTCCTTCATGTCTGCCTGGAGAGCTGCATTGGGGAAGTGCCCCTTTTCTCCTCTCTGAAGGTGCAAATGCAAAATCGCAGACCCTCTAGCCTCCCTGCCAGCCTCTCTTCTAGGGACACTCCTTTCCCCACCTGTGACAATGACTGTGTGAGCTCCTTTCTGCTGTCTCCTCCTGGGCCTCCTCAGCCAAACACCACTCTGCCCCACACTCTGGTAGGGGGAGTGTTAGCCAAAGATATTCCGTGTCCCCAGACATAGTGACTGACTCTGCCCCCTGGCCTGCCACGTGGCATGCAAACGACAGCTCATTCTCCTCCTGTCACACCCTGCAACCCACGCCCGTCCTACTCTGCCAACAAAACAATGGAGACCTCCCTCGTCCTGCCTTTTACACCCCTCTTGTCATGTTCCTCATGCTTGCCCTTGAGCTGCCTCCCGTTCCTCTGCTCCTGTTAGGCCCACCCCAGCCGGCTCGCCGTCTTCCTTGGGTTCCATGTCTGCACCTCCCAGAGGGGAAGCTTGGCTCCCCGACTGCCCAGGTGCTTAGCTGCTCTGCCTTCAGAACTGGAACCCACCTCTTCTCATGGCTCCACTATCATAATGGCCAATTGGCCTGTCTCCACCCTGGGCCACCTGTCACTGCCCAGGCGGCAGCGTGAGGAAGGTGTGGGGAAGCAGGGGTGGGGCTGAGGCCTCTTCTGCTCCTCAGCCAGCCCACTGGGCTGTGCTCGCCTCCTTGCATGCCCTTTGCACCAGCAGCTTGCTTGGCCTCGCAGGCTGGGTCCCAGGTGGGCACAGTTTCTGGCCTTTAGGCCTCTGTTGGGTGTTCCCCTCAGCATATCCCTGGCCCCTCTAACCCAGTACCCTGTCACTCCATGAGGGCTCCCTTCAGGAGCTGTGGTACAGAGTACCCTGGGACAGCAGCATCTTCGTCACTTTGGCCCAGGCGTGGCCCCACGCAAGGTGCCTGGAGAACATTGGTGTGTGGCAGCGGGCTCCGGAGGGGAAAGTGGAAGGGGGAGACTCACCTGTTACTGAGGAAGCAGCTCTGAATGACCTTCATGATGAAGTTTGCAGCCTCTCTCTCGGTCATGTTGGGGCTGAACCTGTGCCTGGGGGGCGAGGGCTGTGTCAGGGCTGTCCCCTGCCACCTGTGGAAACTGCTCCCTCTAGGCTACTCTCCCGTGGGATGCGGTCTTGCTAACAGACCACTTAGCATTTGTGGGAATTTGTTCCCTCCTGGGAATAGCTGTAAGGGGGAGGGGCACTGTTCCCAGCTGGCTCTGGAGGGCCTCTCCCCTTCCCCAGCAGAGCCTAGGGCTAAGCCGCTGCAGCCTCAGGCTGGAGGTAAGGCCTGGCACTGCATCCTTGAGAAATGAAGGGATACCTGGAACATCTGCAGCCTGGTGCAGTGACAGCGCCTCACCAGGAACCCTGTCTGCTCTGGGGTTCTGAGGAGAGCGCTTGGCCTTGATAATGATCACATTTACCAGCACTTGAGAGGCTCCCACCTTGAGGGGACAACTGCCCCCCAAATGGCCTGCGCATCTGCCCAGGACCTACTTCAAGAGCTTGATTGTCTGGCCACGGAAGCAAGGCAGGCCCGTGTCCAACATGAGAGTGACCAGAGAGACAACTGCATCCATGTAGGGCCTGTGGAGAGACAGGGAGGGAAGGGGAAGGAGGCTGGCCTGAGCAGGGTGGCCTTGCCTGCACTCCTGCAGCCCAGCCACCACCCAACAGCTGCACGTGTCGGCCCACCTCCCTGCAGCTGCCAGGTGGGGGCTGCTCACACATCCTTGAATGGGCTGAGCATCCTGTCCCGGTCTGCCCACCTGAGGCCTCTGGCCATGGTTTCTGTGCCTGGCTGAGGAAGCGCAGGCATGCAGGGCAAACATACCCTGACCCTCCTTTTCTCGTGGGGCAGGTGCACTGAGTGGGCGTGACACAGGCTCCAACAGACTCTGGGTTGGAGTCCAGGCTGCTGTGTGGCCTTGGCTCTGTGACACTCTGAAGCCAAGACAGTAAGTCTTCAGGGTGCACCTGGGAGGTGGCAGATGCTCACACTTGGGTGAAGGGGTGAATGGCATGCTCACAGTGAGGAGCCCAAGGTGTTGCCAGGCAAGGCCACACCCAGGAGACTACAAAATGTGAACACTGACACCCGGAGCACTGACACCCAGAGCAGAGACACTGGCACAGGTGGGCAGAGTGGTGATGGGAAGGCAAGGCCCAGGCTGCCTGGACCAGCAGGCATCCTCTCGAACCTGCCTTGCTCTCTCTGAACGGCAGTCCCTCGATCCACAAAGGAGCCTGAGACGGCCCCATGGGACCTCTGAGGGATCTTGCAGGACAAGCGGCACCCAGGACTGGTGCCTGACCACCCTCCTCCCCACTGTCTCGGTACCCCCACTGGCCCCTCCCTGGGGCTCACCGCACGGCCAGGTAGCCACGGACACACATCTCCATGAACCATTTGAAGGGCGTGGCCTCCATCTTGCCCCCCATGATCATCACCATCTCATCAGTCAGCTTGATGTCTGGTTCCCAGCCAAGGTTGCCACCCGGTGAGCTTTCAAACATGAAGCCAAAGTCTGCAAAACCCCCAAAGCCATTCGTGACAAGATCAGATGACAGAGCAGAGATATGGGCGTGCTTCAGCCAGGGCTTGGAGCCACAGGCTCCTTACACCCCACAAGCTGGCCACAGGCCATGTTTTCTTGGAGATGGTAGGGGCAGTGGAGCAGGGGGGTGACAGCAGGCAGGAGAGAAAAGAGGTTATGGAGGTGGGGAGCCAGGCTGGAGCGGAGATGAGGCTGGCCCCGGGGCTAGATGAGCTGTGCTCTCCCTGGTTCCAGTTTTCAACCCCAGAGTGCCCCATGCACTGTGGTACCGCTGCTACTCGCCCCCACAGCCTAGTAGCCAACAGCTCTGGTCTCAAAGCTGGACTTGAACCCTGACTGGCTGGGTGACCCGAGCATGCTTGGCTCCTCTGTGGGATGGGGATTGGTGTCCTGCCCTGGGCTCTAGGGGGTGAAGGGAGAGGAGGAGGGTGGCTCTGGGAGCTGGCTGACCGATGTGGATGATGTGGCCCTTCTTGTCCAGCATGATGTTGCCGTTGTGCCTGTCCTTGATCTGCAGCAGGAACAGCAGGAGGCTGTAGGCAGCCATGCTCCGGATAAAGTTGTAGCGAGCCTGTGTGGAGAGGGCCCAGGTGCTCACGGATGGCCCTAAGGCTGCACCTCCCAGGACCTTTGGGCATTTTCCTGCCTTGTTCCTGGGACCCCAGGGCCTACGGGTGTTCTCTGGGCTCTTGTTTCTAGCCTTGGAGGTAGAGCCCAAATCAGCAGGCCAGATCTTGGGAACAGGAGTGACAAGTGACTGTGTCTGGGGGTTTAGGGGTTTAGCCCCTTCCTCCCACACCCACGAATTTGCTTTCTTCTGGGGAGTCCATTTCAAGGTTCCTTTGAATCCCAAAGAAGGTTATGAGGTGCCCTTGTTTTACCCCCAAACGTACAAGGACTCAGAAAAGCAGGGAAAGTGGGAAGCAGGGTGCTGGCCCATAAGCAGTGCTGGGAATGGTGGGATGGAGAGCACAAGCAACCTCTGGTCTGGGGGCTGCCCCGCTGGTCACCTGCTGGAAGGCCAGGGTGGACTCGTCCCCATACTGGCGCGTGAAGTAATCATACATGCCGAAGTCCGTCTGGCGGCCCAGCTGGTCCCGAGAGGTACAGTCGGGGATGCACTCAATCACTCCGCACTGGAGAGGAAGGGCCAGGTGCTGAGGCCTGCAGGCAGGACCTGTCTTGGCCTAAGGCATCGGGAACACCCCCTGGGCTCCTGGGAACTTACCCCAGGGGCGGTGGCCACCACCCGGTATGGGAAGACAAAGAGGTCCAGGCCAACCAGCTGGAAGATATTCTTGAAAAGGTCAATAATCTGCAGGGCCAGCATATCCTGGAGACCAGGGAAACAAGGGGTGGTCAGCTGGCCGCCTCCTGTGCTCTAGTCCACATGACTGCTAGCAGCCCTGCCAGTGAAGAGGGAGAGAGGGAAGGAGAGAGGGAAGGAGAGAAAGGGAGGCCATGGCCAAGCAGGAGTCTGGAGCATCTGGCCTCACTGCATACCATGCTGGGCTGGGCTCTGACCACTGGGCACCGGGCTAGACTAAGGCCATGCTGTCTAGTGGGGGATGCAAGTCAGGAGTGCCTGTCCTCCAAGGCAGTTCCCTCTGGGCGGCCAGGGGATGGGCAGTGGGTGGGAGCTGCTGGAGAGACCCCTGGGTTTGGCAGAAAGCCCTGGTTTCCTCTGTGGCACCTCAACCCAATGTGGGAAACAAAGATTGTGGTTCAGCATGTGAGGTGTGACCCCTAAATGCACCCGGAGCCTTGGGAAGAGGGCAGGCCTGGCCCCACTCACTACCTGTCGGCAGTCATCTCCCACTTTGAAGATGGCCGCCTGCCATGAGATCTTTTGGCCATCAGCCTCCTGTGTGCCACACTCGTCCTCAGAGTCTGAGCAGCACCGAAGACCTGTGTGTGGGCGGTGGAGAGGAAGCCAGTTAGCCTGGAGGCAGGGAGAGGCCCTCGGGGCCAGGGCAAGTCCTGCTCACCTGCCTGGAACCCTGGGAATCTTGGGGATTGTCTCTGCAAAGCCCCAAGGAGGCCAAATGAGGCCCAGCAGACAACTGGGGTCAGCAGATGGAGCCACGGGGCCAGGGATCTCTTCTGAAGAATGTTTAGGTTTAGATGGAACTGAAGATAGAGCCCCTTTTTCATTGGAAATGGGGACCCAGGTGTGCCTGGGATCAGCAGAGGGCACTATGAACTGGGGGGCAGAGGTGTGTGTCTGTCTGCATCCTGGGGTGCCTGGGAGGACCTGGGGGCCAGAGTGCAGGGAAGGCCATGGAAGGCATGTCCCCATACTGGCAGGGGACCACACCTATTCTAAAATTCATGCCCACTCAAAACTGCAGAATGTGACCTTTTTTGGAAATAGTATCTTTGCACATGTAGTCAAGTTACTGAGGGTTAGGGTGGGCCCTTATCCAATGACTGGTGCCCTTATCAGAGCAGGAAAATCTGGACACGGGCACACAGGGAGAAAGCCTTGAGAAGACAGAAGCAGAGGTCGGAATGACGAAGATGCCAAGCATCACCAAAACTTGCCAGCAACCACCAGAAGCTGGGAGAAATACACGGAACAGATTCTACCCATCTTCAGAAGGAGCACGGCCTGGCCGACACCCCAATGTGGCACTTCTGGCCTCCAGAACTGTGAGAGAATAAATTTCTGTTGGTGAAGCCACCCAGGCTGTGTAACCTGCACGGCACCCCCCAAAGCTCTGGGCTACTCAGCCTCAGGAAGGTGCCTCCTGGACTCAATGGCTGACCTGGGGCCGGTCTCCAGGTGTCTCTGTCACCATATATAAGCTCTGTGCCATTCCTAAACAAGGGCTCAGACCCAGCGTGGATGGATGTCATCTTTCACAGGGAGCTGGTAATAAACTAAATATGCCCCCTAAAACTGGCATCATCCAGAGAAAACACTTAGATCCCAAACCGTGTCAGAGTTTCTTCACTGACCTTCTTTTTCGAGTTCACTAACACCACATCGTTTCACCTTAAACTTAGCCAGATACGGGGCTTTTGCAGCACTGCAAAACAACAGAAGGAACATGGGTGCTGGAGCAAATGAGAACTTTGTGCAAGGGAACTGCCAAAAGACAGGCGGCCTCTCACCTCTGCATGGGTGTCCCGGACTTGTAGTCGATGTCCAATACGATGGCCTCGGGGTTGCTGGGCAGGTAGCAGCCTGTGCAGGGACAGAGGGCGAAGTTACAGGGAGCCCCAAAATGACTCCCTGCCCCCAGATGGGGCTTCTAGGTCCTCATCTGAGGCACCGATATTTTATCCTGTGGCCATTACAGGTCCATCCTCCCTGATCTGTTGTCTTTTCCTGGACCCTTCCTGATATCTAACAAAGGAGCTGCCACCTCCCAGGAGACATTTCTCCAGCAGGACACACCAACACTCAGCTTTACAGACTTAGCACACTGCTCCTCGGGGCCCCACTGGCCGACCAGTGCCAGGTGGGGAGCTGCCTGCTCTTACAGGGCATGTGCAGGAGCTCTCTACCCTGCCTCCATTTACCTGGAACACCCTCAGTTCTTTCACTCACCCACTGGCTGTAGCTCCCCTCTCTCAGCACACATGTCAAGTAGGGAGGACAAGAGAAAGCCTATTCCTGGCCAAGGAACTGGCAGTTCCCCTGGGGGGCTGGGGTGTGCTCCCTGAGACCCAGGAAGCGGGGGAAAGATCCTGGCTAGGGAGTGGGCTTCTAGGAGAGGCCCTGACACAGGAAGTCCTGGGACTCCTGGGAAGCAAAGCGAGGCCTTGCTGTGGGGTCAGGTGGGCTTTGCCACCAGGGGAAGGAGGGGCAGAAGGAACATGCTGTTCCCTCAATGCCCTCACACCGACCTTCCCTGGCCAGTTCTGGTCTCTCTCCCAGAAGCACAATCACTGCTCTGCCCTGGAGTCCTGGCTGGCTTCCCAGTGCCTCCAGGACAAGACCCGGCAGCATGGGCTGCAAGGGTCTGGGAGCCTGCTGACCAGGGAAACTGCAGCCTGTGTGGACGTCGAGCTTCTTTGAGCTGAGCTACTGTTTACACTGGGCAGGGCAGGTGGCTCAACAAGGGTCAAGGAAAGGTCAGCCAGTGTGGGCACCCTCAGCCCAGTACACCTGTGACACTCCCACCCATGCCCACAGTCTGTGCAGCCTGTGTTGCTCCTATTCCACTGGAATTCAGGAAATTTCTAGAATCATGGCTGCCAAGGACAGTGTCTGGGCTTTAAGAAAAACAGAAAGCAACAAGGAAGATAAAGAGTATCTGCTGAGAAGTAGCTCTCAGCTCACCAGGGGCAGATTATGGAGAGGGACACCAGTGCCCCAGGGCCCAGGCTCATGTGGGCTGGCCGCCTCCCTGATCCCGGTGCCTACCCACACTGCCCACCCACAGGAAGAGGCCCATCTCATCCTGCTCACCAGGCTGCACTTTTACTTCAGACAGAGCCGACAGGCATGCCTTCTTTCTCTCGTCGCCTTTAGGGTAGGGCCTGAGAAACAGGACAGAAATGCTTTGCTTTGTCTCTGCAGGAACTGGCCTCTGGGGCTTCTGGGGGACAGCCCAGAGCCCCTCCTGTCTGATTCTCCTTTCCTCTCCTCGTAGTTCTAGCTACTACTGAAGGCTCTGCTAGACCAGTTCTTCCCGGACCAGGGTGGAGTTTTCTGGCTGTCACTGCCCCTTGCCTGTGTGGGGTGTGTGTATGTTGCTGTCAGAGGCACACAAGGGACACAGTTGACTCTGGGGTCTATGCTCAAGTGCTGGCTCTGTTGTTTACTTGCAGCATGACCTTGGGCAGGCCCCTTTGTCTTTCTGCATCCCTAGGATGAGGATGACAGGGTAAAGTGGAATCAGGTGCCTGACATGATGCCCAGGAAACACCACCTCCCACTCCTTTATTTTTGCGGGCTAGAAGCTGCTGCATCACCGCTCTACTTAGTACCAGGCCCAGAAAAGGGCCTCAGGGCACACAGCCTAGGTCACTTGGTGACCAAGGTGCCAGGGAACAGCCCACGGAATGAGGCACTTGAGAAAACAGGAAGCCAGTGCTCCCCCTGCCAGGGCCTCTCCCAGGCACTTGGCCAGTTGACTCCAAGGCCCCATCCCACATAAACTGGCAGTGCCACAGATGCCCCAGGATGGCATGAGCCCTCACAAATGGATGGCCCAGGAGGTAAATCAATAAAACAACATTGGGAGTTAAAATTAGTCTGGTTTTCCTAACACTCTTCAAAACTTGGAGAGAGCAGAGTGGCTTCAAGTTAGGGGACAGTATCTAGAATGAAAGATATGTTTTCTGAAATTTGCATGGCTGTGCATTTTGCTATACTTTCAAGAGACTTGAATTGCCAGGGCAGTGATTCCCAACCCTGGCTGTTCATTAGAACCAGTGCGGGTCCTCCATGCAATTCCCACAAGCCAGGACTGATGCCACTTACTTGATGATAGCAGACACATTGGTGATCTTGTTAAAGAAATCAAATTCCCGCTGGTAGAAGTCCTTGGCTGGGCCTGACAAGGAGCCTGTGATCTCCTCCACTAACTGCTCCAGGAGGTCGCCGATGTCAGCTGGCAGAGAAACCAAGAGGGTGAGCCTGCAGCCATGCCACAGAAGGCCCTCCAGGAAACCCCACACATCTGCCAGATGTACAGTCCAGATGTCCAGGTGTCCCCCAGCAGCGAGGTCAGACATCCTGAGTGTGGTCTGCAGATGCCTGGAGGGTCCCTGGGACCCTTCAGCAGGCTCCCCCCAGTCAAAACCATATTGACAGGCTGTTTGCCCTCCTTGTTGTGTAGACACCTGCGAGGCTGTGCACAAGCCATTGGCCAAGGTGCTGGTGGTCAATGGATCTTCATGGCTCTGCTCCCACAGTATAAACAAAAGCCAGTGTCACTAAGAATGTCCCTGGTGAGGTGATGAGCATTGACTAATCTGACTGAACTCTACCCTGAGTGTATCTTTCTAACATTCTGTGTGTGATGAACTGGACAGTGTCCGGAGCCTCCTGCTGTATGTGAAGCACGCGGATGCTGTGGTCTCAAGGAACAGCATCTTGTGTTGGTGTGACTTTCGGGCTGAACTAATCTTTTTTCAGGGAACATCATTTTTTACTTGAAAGAGTGACAGGCAAAAATAGAGTTATTTGGACTTAGGTACATGGGAGATATTTTCTTAAAAATCAACAAGTCGAATCTGCCATTTAAGGAAAACTACAAAGTTTTGGAAAACTTGCATCTGTGCCGGTGAGCTTGACAGCTCCCCACCACTTGACAATGTTTCTGTTTGGTAAGGCCAGTGGGGCACAGGCAAATGTGAGTTTGAATGCTGTGAAATCCTGTGGGGGGTGTAGTGAGTGCTGGGTAGACCAATGGGCTTCAAAGAAAGGCACGAGAAACTCGCTGCCATGATTTCAAATCCACATCGCAATTCACCTTTAAGAAAACTATCACTTGTTGTGTTTGGTGCAGTATCAGCAGAGACTACGAGACCACCTATAGTGACCAGAAAGACACTAAAATGGTCCTCCTTTTTCTAGCCACGTGTCTGTACCAGGCTGAATTCCCCTCATTTACTTCAACCAAACAACAGGGTAAATGCAGAAGCAGAATGAGAGTCCTGTTGTCTTTTACTAAAGATGCTGTGGCATTATTACAGACATTAAAGAGATCTGTAAATCTGTAAAGCAACACCACTCTTCCTCTTTTTGAGTTTTAGAGTCGTTTTTCATAAAAATGTTATTTATGTTAATATGTGATGGGCTTGTATTATTTTTTAAATGTCTTGGTTTTCATGTCTAACATTGGTTAACACTGAGAACCAAAGCCCACATAAACCAAAGGTCTCTGGGGGCCTCACTAGTTTTTAAGGGTGTGACGATGTGAAGATGTGTACAACCTCTGAGGACTTCCTTGGGTGGTTGCCTCGCCCCCATATGGAGTCACTGGGTCAAGCGCAGGGTGAGGAGAGGCTCGGCCTGAGCAGGAGGCTCTCACATGTGCTTGGGGAGCTACAGGATGGTGCCAGGGCAGGGAGGACGTCTGGAGGGGAGGATAGCAAAGGCTTCACGAAAGAG
The DNA here is from genome assembly GCF_014898765.1 of Herpailurus yagouaroundi. Lineage (NCBI taxonomy): Eukaryota > Metazoa > Chordata > Mammalia > Carnivora > Felidae > Herpailurus > Herpailurus yagouaroundi. The sequence goes on along the minus strand of NW_024412707.1, from coordinate 229,188 downwards.
GAGGATCCTGCTCCCGCTGGGTGTTGAAAGGTGAGAATTCCCACCAAAGGATGGGAAGCAGAGGGAACCATGGGCTGGGACAGCACGGGCCTAGGAGGGTTAAAGTTGGGGGGTGAGGCCTGAGGGAAGATGACAAATACTCACGGTCCTTCTGGTGCCCTTCTTCATCCAGATAGATGTTAGTTTTCATGTTCCAGATAAACTGGTGTGCCAGAAGCTGGGATTTGGACGCTGCCCACAGAATATACTCCCGTACGTAGCCCATCTATAGGAGAACAAGGTCACCATCAGCTCAGGCCTGGGCGCCTCTCCACCACAAGACACTCTCACCCAGTGTAGGAGTAGACTCCTAGCACTTGCAGACCCAGCAAGAAGTAAGGCCCAGTGGTTTCGGGCTGTGTGAGCAAGCTTGTCTGGTTATGTGTGAGCCCAACCTACACAGGCCAAGTTCCAGCTGGCTAGCTGGCCGGTGGGGCAGATGGAGCCCCACGTGATGGTGTCTTCAATATAGGAAGGAGCCGGCTTTTGTTTCCCCTGTGACTTCCCCTAGATTCTAAGAACCATGACTCTCCAACCAATTTCTGCTGTTGTCAAGTACGAGGAATGAGTAGGTTGGGGACTAAAACTCAGTTATAAGCTGGTTGTTTGGAACAATGTTCCACAGTGATGGGCAGGTTCCAAAAAAATTCTAATACACAGATACTTCATGAGTTGACACACGATGGCCACTATCCTAAGGACCTTTCCTCTTTCTTCTTCTTAGTTGTATTCTACTACTCATAACTCCAAGTTTTAATTACCCTTTTTTTAAAATTAAAAAATTTGCTTGTTTACTTATTTTTGAGAGAGACAGACCACAAGTAAGGGAGGGGCAGAGAGAGGGAGACACATAACCCAAAGTGGTCTCCAGGCTCTGAGTTGTCAGCACAGAGCCCATGGCGGGGCTCAGACTCACAAACCATGAGATCGTGACCTGAGCTGAAGTCAGACACTTAACCGACTGAGCCACCTAGGCATTCCTTAATTACCCTGTCTTAAAGTTTAAAAAGGTGCTGGCCTTTCTGGAAGACTCCTGGAGGAGTGGCTTCTCTCTTCCTCACAGTAGTCTGTGGCCTCCCATCTGGTAAAGTATTTTGGGGACAGATGTCCTCAACTTGGCTGGGTGGGCTTACCTAGTAGGTCAAACTTCAAATAACTCCTCGCTATGGGTTTCCCACTGCTAACCCAGTAAAAGGATCTAAAGATAAACTATGAATATTCAACTTGTAGTCTGCTTAAATAAAAGTTTGTGGAGTTTCCGAATTGGTGGAGAGGCTGGGAGAGCCAGGTGCCTGAAGAGCGTGGAAACTCCACAGCCTTCCCACATCCCTTGCCCTATACTGCCCTCGCACCTGGCTGTTTGTTGATTATGTCCTTTTATGATGCACCGGTAATCCAGTCAGTTTTGCTGAGACCACAGAAGGGGACTCAGTGCAGTAACGAACAGACTACAACAGGGAAGTGGAAACCGGCAGCTGTCTGAACAAGGAGGAAGTGTCATCAGTCAGAGGCCCACTGAGGCTTCTAGCTTTGGGAAAGGTTTTAGCATTTTATTCTTGTGTGTTCTTTCTTTTTTTCATTTTAAAAAATGTTTATTTATTTTGAGACAGAAAGACAGTGTGAGTAGGGGAAAAGTGCAGAGAGAGAGGAGAAAGAGAAAATCCCAAGCAGGCTCTGCACTGTCAGCACAATATCAAAACCACCTGCTCAGAATTGGAGGGCTTTTGGCAGCTACCTAGCTAAAACAGGACTCAGTGTTTCAAGAGAAGTTGGCTGCAGTTCTAGAAGCACTTTGGTCTATGGACCAAGACAGAGCATCCTGCCAATCTGGGAGGAAGAAGCTAGCCCTGGGATACCCAGCCACAGTGCTCATAGCCACCACAGTGAGACACAGCACTTGCTGCTACTGCAAGGACTCAGCCAGGACACAGGGGAGTCTGGTGTCTTATGCAGTGGGGAACAGAATCAGCAGGAACAGGAAAGGGGCAGATGTTGCTGCTACACTTAGACTCAAGCACAGGTCAGGGGGCCGGTGCTGGGATGAAGCACGGGCAGTGTGGGTTCTGGGCTGTGGTCACCTCCGGAGGGGTTTCTGTGCCAGGCCCTGTGGTTAGGTATCTTATGTACAAGTGCTATACGTGATGGGTTGAACTGTGCCCCCCAATTCATGTGTTGAATTTGTATGCCTTAGTGCCTCAAAATATGATGGTGTCTGGAGATGGGCCTTTAAAGAGGTGATTAAGTTAAAATGAGATCATTAGGGTGACACTTAGTCCAGTGTGGTGTCCTTATAAGAGGAGATTAGGACACATACACACAGAGAGAAGACCATGTGAGGACAGAGGGAGAAGGCAGCCATCTGCAAACCAACCCTCAGGAGAAACCAACCTTACAGGCACCTTGATCTCCGACTCTGAGCCTCCAGAACAATGAGAAGTACTTTTCCATTGTTTAACCCCTCACTCTGTGGTTCTCTGCTATAGAAGCCCAAGCACACTAATACCTCCATCATTTTGTTTGAGCCTCCCTGATTCCGACTGAAGAAACGAGGGAGCTAGATTCAGGGACTAAGGAAGTGGCTAGCAATACTTCTAGGGCCCACCCACCCTGCACAGCAGATGGGGCCTCAGGGTGAGACAGGGTGAGTGGGGCCTTCTGGCCATGAGCACCGGCCACAACCATGGTGGGGGGTGTGTGTGAGAGGAGCTCAGAGACCAGGTCACAGCTTGGCAGCCCTGCTTCCAAGGCCCCATCCCTGTTACTGAGGACCCCCTCCGGACTGCCCAGCACGGCTCTCAGAGGGAAGGACACCACATGTTGGCACAGCCTTACCTTGTCATACCTGAGGGCCTGCACAATCTGGGGGATGTAGAATAGGATAGCATCCTGCAAAGGAGGAGGACAAGTGATAATGACTTCCAGGAAGAGAAGACAATTCCTTACCTCTAGGAAGGTGATAACAAACTCAACACAGATGGCTGTCCCAGGGCCCCACTCAATCCTGGAACAGCCCTGATGTCACTGAGCCCATGGGATACCATCTCACTGGAGATCACAGAGGACTGAGAACTGCGGAAAGTCCAGAGGGTGGCAAGGAAAATGGCCAACGACTTGAAACACATGATGGGTGAGAAAAGGCAAAAGGAACAAGGCTCCTGTGCCTGCGATGACAGGTGAAGTGCCCGCTCATGTATGTTCCCTGCTGGGGACCTGCTTGGGGACAAGGGCTGAGGTTCTAGCAGATCCCTGTGTTGGGACCTCCACAAGTCAGCTACCAAATCTGTCACTGTGGCTGTCTCATGGGATCCCGACCTCCCAAAAGCCCACTGCTGGAACCAAACTCAAATTCAACTTCCTTCTGTAACTCAGACCCCAAATTAAAATTAAAAAACAAGTAATACCAATAAACATATCTGAGTCAGAACTAAATCTGTCTTCTACGACTGCCTGGACAGAAACAGGGTGAAGACATGCTCTAAGATGGACCGATGTTTTATCAGGCCTGCATCAAGTGGAGATAAAGCTTGTCCTTACTGTCTCCACCTAAACACTGCCAGATAGTCCCACCGAGGCTGATTCAGGCAGGACGTGGGCTCACCGGAGGGAAGGACCGCAGGACTTTCACCCCGTACTGGGCCGTGAGAGGGTGCGGTGGGTACATGCTGGAGAAGTAGGAGAGGCCTGTGGGCGGGTCTGCGGGTGCCCAGCACAGCACATGGCTGAGCTCAGGGGCGTCGGCATCGATGGTGTGCCAGGTGACCAGAAACTAGGAAGGAAGCAGGGAAATGGTCTGGCACAGGGAGTTCCTGAGGGCCCTCTGGAAATACCTGGCCCCACCCCATATCTCAGGGATGGCCCCAGATGATAATAATAAAGCACTTATAATAATGTGGGGAAATACTTCTCATATATTATATAAAGTAGCATAATTTCAACTAGGGTAAAGTATGTTCGATATTTTTCTGCTGTAAGCATAATAAATGCCTCATTTGAGAAGTGGAAAACACAGGAAATTAGAAACATCATTCTACCACTGAGGCTGCTAGGTTTTCCTAACACTTCTAGGTTCCAGGTGTTTCTGGAGGCAGTTCTGTTTTTGTGCAGTTTGAGCCCAGGCCCCAGCACGTGCTATACTACCTTGATAGCTTCGGGAATGTCACTAACGGCTCCTGGGTCCAACCGAACGAGACGGGTCACTTCGTTGCCGATGGCTTCTGTGTTCTTAAACCTAGGGCACAAAAAGGGTGTGAAGGAGATGGCCTCTCCTGCCTCCATGTAACGGGGTGGAAGAGCCCTGAACTGGAGGGATGCAGATTAATGCCAAGTGACCCCTTAACACTCTACACTACTGACATATTGGTAACTCTGAACATGAGTGTTTACAATAAAGAGCACTATGATTGGCTATGACAAAATGCCAGAACTATCTAAAACAGGAATTATCCTATATTCCGCATTCAAAAGACATCCCCTTCTATAGTCCTTGCTTTCAGAACGCCCCCTTGCCCTGGCCCCCAAAGCAGCCTGTCCATGGCATGGCGAGGCCACAGGCCAGAAGGTACATCCATAGATGGGAGGGTGGATGCAAGTTTTTAGGGGTCATGACCCCAGGCTAACACAAGGTAGACTTTCCATGAATACTGTCAAGCTGTGGTCCTAATCCAGAGGACTGGATTAGAACCAGAAGAAGGAAGCAGTGAGTAGGCAAGTGTGGGCTCAAGGGAAAGAAATGTCCACTCCTGGATGTGGGGTGGATGCACTCCCCCTGGTGGGATTTAACACAGGGGCCTGGGAGGCCCCTCTCAGCTACTGGTTTTGTCCTTGGCAGAGCTACCGGGGAGAGTTCACAGGACACTCGGTTGCAGGCCACCTCCTGTGAGTAGCCTGCTGAAGACCTCTGGGAACAAAGCCCAAAGGATCCCCAGGCCTGCTTCCCTGTAGTGACAGCCTCCATGTGCTTCCTTTCTTCCTTGAATAGGACTGCGGCCCTGAATGTGCTCTGATGTTTTCTGCTTGGGCTCTGGGATATTAGGACATCCCAGGCAGGAATCCATGCTGTGTAACCAACCACTGCACAGAGAGACTGGGTCAACATCCAGGGCAGAGGACCAAACCACTAAGATTGCTTCCCCAACCATCCTTGGCAGTGACCACGTCATGTTCCTTCCCACTCAGGTACCCTTGGACTGGACTCTGGCAAGGCCCTCATCAGGCAGGTAGGACTAGGACCCACCTGGCTGGCAGCTGCACGGCCAGGTAAGGAGAGATGCTCCAGGCAAGGTTAACATTGTCTTTCCACTGCTTCTCGCTCAGGCTGATATATTTGGACCTCCAGTTGGCCACGCTGTTCTCTCCGGCCTGGTCCAGCTCCAACTCCGGGGCCGACAGTGGGTTGTACCATGTGATAAGACGCTCAATCTCAGTGGCCTGGTGAGATGAGACATCGATATGCCATCTGTGTGCACCCATGTGCCACGCTGCTCCTGTCCTCAGTGCTGTGGGCATATGGCAGGTGTCACCTTACCAGCAGGGACAGCAGCAGCGTCCTGCGCTTCATGTAGTACTTGTGCAGCTGGGAGCCCCGGTTAGTCTTCTTGGACATGCCTGTGGAGAAACAGAAGGCACAAGTGTGTTCTTTAGAGTTCACTGACCTACCCTTCATTTCTAGAACCTAGAAGAAGCTGTCTTTCAGCATTCTGCCCACTGTCTGAGCTGCCAGGATATGACTCAGACCCAAGGGACCTATCCGCAAACCTTTAACTGACCTGACTTCTTTGAGATGGTGGACATGCCACTGGACAGGGGGTAGGTGTTGATCCAGCCTTGAGTGGCCTGTTGCCGAGAGCCAACTGCTATGTCCAGATTGCTCCGGGTGTCTTGGTTATCTGTGGGCAAACACATTACTGCTTCCAGAATGAGGTGTCTAGACTTTCACCAAGGGCAGGAAGGGAGAGACCCGGTGTTGAAGAAACGATTTGCAGAAAAAAAAAACAACAGCCAAGATTTTTGTTTTTTTTAATATAAGCTCTACACCCAATGTGGGGCTTGAAGTCATGACCCCAAGATCAAAAGTTGCATGCTCTACTGACCGAGTTAGCCAGGTACTCCTAGGAAGTTTTTAACCATTCAACATGTAAAGCCTACTAAAATGTATTACGTTCCTCCTAGGATTCAAAATGGAATAAAACAAATGTGAGTGGTGATACTGATAAATTACAAACAGCTCTCTCATCTCTGGCATCATGTTGCTTTTTAATATGGTGGCAACTCGGGACCCTTGCAGGTAGGCAAGAAGAGATGTTGGCCCTGCTCTATGTGGAGCCAGGAAGTTGACTCCGGAAATCACTGCCTGCTTTTCCCTTTCCTTTTTTCTTTCCCTTTCCCATTTATTGATAGAGAGCGAGCAAGTTGGGGAGAGGGGCAGAGGAAGAGAGAGAATCTTAGGCAAGCTCCATGCTCAGTGTGGAGACTGATGTAGGGCTTAATCCCATGACCCTGGGATCATGACCTGAGCCAAAATCAAGTCAGACGCTCAACTGACTGAGCCCCCCCAGTGCCCCATCCCTTCCTTTTCCTATAGTCAGGTTGTCAGCTGTGGGTCTGTCTGCAGAAACTGTACTCCTCATCCCTATTTTGTGCTGTGTAATCAGCTATGTGCTCAGAGAAACAAGAACATGTTTCTTTGTGGAGGTTTGTGGCTTGCTTACACCTTACCTTTTCTTTAACCTTATCCACCCTAGCTTGCTCCTGTTCATCTTTGAAGCTCAGCTGTCACCTCTTCCAGAAAACTGTCCCTACCTCCCCAACTCTGGTGGGCCAAGTGCCTGTCCTTGAGGGGTATTCCCAAGATCCCCTCATGCTGACATCACCTGTAGATTTGACTATCTTCTACCAGATGAGAGCAGATGGTGCCTTATTCATCTTGGCATATGGGACTTATCCAAGTATGGGTCTGTCAGATATGCAGGGGGGTGGCTGGTGAACTGGGCTGGTGCTGGGAGAAGTTACATGGAATGGCCTCTGCTCAGGGCCTTCTACACTCATTCATGCTTGTCAGCTAGTGCTGGAGGACAAGTGGTGGCCAGGCAGGCTTTGGGCCTCTGGTGACCATGCAGCATGGCTAAGGCCTGGGCTCAGTGAGACCCTCACTATTCTAACCAGACTCCTTCAGGGCTGCCCACTGCGCCCCACTGTCCCGCCTGCACCTATGTGTCCCCACCACCCACGAGCAGCTGTGCTGAGAACAATGCTCACCTGGGGGAACAAGCTGGCTGGCAGTCAGGTACTTCTTATCAGAGAACATGGCTGTCCAAAATTTAATCATAATGCTTATGTCTTCACGTAGCCTCTTTTCTCCTTGAGTGGGGAACTTTGGGGGGCAACTTCAAACAACCACAAGAGGACAAGAGTTGAGTGCCTGGAGTCTGGGACTAGAAGCCACATGTATTATAAAGCGTGTGAGAGGTGACACAAGTGGTCTCTTAATGACCAAAGGTGAGCCCAGAGCTGGTCATCAGCAACAATTATCTCATTAATTCGCAAGGAAAAGCGTGATGATTTTCTGAGCTTTCATGGTTCCCTCCACCACTATCCCCAGCACCGTCGACAGCCCTTGGCTGCATGGTGTGCTTGTGGTGGGTCCTGCAACTGCAGCTGTCTCCATACAACACAACCTACACACTCGCAGAGCCCCGGGCAGCGGGTGATTGCAATTCTTTGAGCAATAACCACTCCTAGGAACTGGAAAGTTAAATGAATGCACAGTTGAGCTGGGGGAAAACATGTGTGCATCTCGTAGAGAGGCTAGCTCTAACTAAGTGCACACATGGAAACATGGCACAGGGCTGAAGATGTTCAAATCCTGGACCACCAGAGCCGCAGAACAAGGAGGGCAGTGCATAAATCAGGCAAAACCATTTCTGCCGTGACTTCCTGGGATCTGGGACAACTGGGGGCACTGGGTGCAGTGGGCTGTCACTGCACATGGTGCACAGCACAGCGGGGGGAAGTACCTGAAGTAGTCAAAGGCGGTTGAGTAGATCTTCTCGCGAAGCACGTTGCGAATAGTCGCGTTTGGGACCACATCGGCGTGCAGAAGGGCCAGCCCCAGAGTCAGCAGTCTACAAGAGAACACTGGGGGCTGAGTCAGAGTGTGGAGGGCCCAGGAACGTCCCAGGGTCCCTAGCTCCTGTGCAAACCACTTGGCCCTTGGGCATATCTCTGGATGACAGAGCTCTCAGGTGCCAGGACTGTGGCACCAGCCAAGTTACTGCCATTCAGGTTTATTGTACCAGAAATGTCTCAGGAAAGGTTTTTTAAAACCATCACTTTAATTGGGGGCAAATGAACAAGTTGTTTGTTCATCTACCTTGGCCAGAAGCTCGTCTATCTCCAAACTATATGCAAACTACTTCCTGAGTGCAGTCACCAATAAGTGCTACAAAGGTTAGAATATTTAATTCAAGCTAAAAGAAAAATAAATTTACCAAGCACCTGGTTTCTGCCAGGTCAGGGCTACTCAATGGGCATCTACAGATGGTGTTGGTCTGTGATGAGTTAGTACAGAAACTGAGGGGATTACCTGCTCATTTCTATAGCAATTTCACATTGTTATGACAGTCCAGTGTGAATCCTTTCCTAGTAATTCATTCTCATGCATTTTATAAAGGTACAGGTCTATGATGGGCAGGAAATGAAGGGAACAGAGTACTAGCCCTTCCCTGCAGTAGTCTGAGAAGTATGGTCTCAGAGGGTGCCCAGTGGGCTACAGGAACATGGGTCTGGAGCTCAGGGGAGGGGTGGAAAGAACTGGTGTTGGCAGTGGGCAGCAGGAAGGGGTACAGGCAGGAAGAGTGGCATACTTTGAAAGGGGGCCCCTCACCCTTCCTCCAACTGACCACCCAGGCACCCGAGGGCCTTCCCCACACCAGACTGACTCTGCCTGCTGTGTCCATAGCACCTGGCCTGAGCCTGCCCACTAGGCCACGGACCCCCTAAAGGGGGTATCCCCTGGTGGGGTTGATATTTTGCATGTCTTGGCAAAAACCGACTTGCTGTAGTCAGCATGATCAGAAGTTTTCCATGAACATTTCAGAGGAGTAAAGTGACTGCCCTAAGTCACTGCCAGCCTCTCAGTCTGAGCTTGTCATATCTGGGTTCTGCTACATCACCTGTTTTTTAATCACCACTATGTTACCAAAATCCTTTTGCTGCTATCCACCCCCACACAATTTAGAAAGGCTGCCCAACATTTGGTTGCCCAAGGTCCATGAGTGAACCATGTTCTTGAACACTCCCCTGCTGAGGACAGCATGCTGGCTGACTTCCTCAGCCCTGGAAGGGCATGGAAGGCAAAATCATTCCATTCAGGTCCCCTTCCCAGGAGCCCTGCATGTACTAGGGGCTTGGTCAGTTTCTGGCAAAAAAAAAAAAAAAAAAAAAAAAAGACCAAGCATGGGAACCTCCTGTGGACTACAGCACCAACAACTCTGGTAGAAATTTCACCCACACCATCCCTGCCACCATCATAGGAGGAGGAGAGGCTCTCACTTGAAGCGAGGCCCGATGGCTGCCACGTGACGGTTCATGCTCCCCTTGGCCCCACCGATGTTCAGGGACATGGAGCGCTGCAGCAGGCTGGAGAAGATCTCCACTTGGTCGGAGCTGCAGTACTTGGCGATCTCGAACCGCTGCACCAGGAACTGAGTGGGAAAGAGAACATATCGCTGCTGGGGCCTGGCCTGCTCACCTACAGAGCCAGCAGAGCCAACTGATGTGGGGCTCTGGGCCAACAGAATGGTGGGTATGGGTCTTCGGGCAAGTGCAATGAGTCCACCAGAGGCCTGGGCAGAAGGCAGGAACAGCCATCCCTCCTCCCCAGGTAAGGCGTCTTAAACCTGGAGTCCCATGCTTATTGGGCCACTGGCCCCAAGGGGAGCCCCTGACCTCCTGCTAGGGTGGAAGGAGCCTGGGGAAGCACTTACGTCAATCCAAATGTAGTGGGGGGTCACTTCGGGGGCACACGGTTTGGGTTGACTGGCTTCCGATGCTGCCAGGGGGTCTGCTTCCTTTATCTCTGCGGAAAACAGGCCGAACTTCTGCTCCACTGTCATCTGCCAGGCTCCTGCCATCTCCCGCATAAACTGCAAGCATACAATGACCATTAGTGCCTCTGCGAAGCATAGAAAAGTACTTACTGTTGTTTAATTTTAAAAGGACTATGTGCTTAATGAACAAAATAGAAAACCAAAGAAAGTATGAAATAAAAAATAAAGATCACCTATGATCCAACTTCCCAGCCATTTTCTACTAAAAAGCCCATTCTCGAAATATCAGTAGGCCAGGTGCTGTAGTCCTGCTTTGTGGTGTCAGCACACCTGGGATGTGCCTAATGCCACGTGGACTCTCAACAGGCTCCGCCTGGCTGAATCTTCCTAATAATCCTGAAACCATCTATGGTTCCAGAGGTGAGCAGGGCCTCCAAACTAGCAAAGGCAGGACTGGATTTTGCTTCTGGAGCCCAGTTCCTTTTCTTCATCCCATGCAAACCCTGCACATCAGCTTCATGCCACTAATCAGGCCCAGGGAATAACTGCGGGAGCCAAACTGAGTCTGCAACTGCCACCAGGTGGTTCTACAGGGGAGCAGCCTCCCCTTTTGGCCTGACAACACCAGCCAGCAACATGGAGGGCATCCAGACCCGCTGCAGAGAGGCGGCAACTGAGGCTTGGTGCCCAGGGTAAACGCCCTGGCTCCTGCCCAGTATCCATCCCTGCGTTTATTATGGTTTTATTTAGGGAGGCCAAGTAGCTGGTCACCAGTACCCCCACCCAGGCTTCTGCTGGTTAGGGTGGTCAATGGTTCTCATTAGCAATAATCTAGTGCTGGCTGACATCAACAGACATCGACTGAGTCAAGGTCAGGGCAGCCAGCATCCTCTACCCTCCTTCTTGCTTAGAGGCATGCTAAGGGTGGCAGAGTTGCAAATGTGAGCCAAGCTACCAACAAGCTGCACGTGACACCAGGAACATAGCCCCTGGTGGTCAAGGCATTGTGTCCAGTTTCTGTTTCCTGCAGCCAAATGTAAGTCTTATGTTAGAGGAAGAAACCGCAGGGCTAACAGGCCTGATGAGCCACAGTCAAGGCTGCACGCCCACTCATTTGTTGAACAAGCACATCCTGGTTGCTGCCTCTGGGCCTGGTTGCTTCCCCTCCAGGCTCTGGGAATGGAGCAGTGAATAAGACAAACATCCACCCAGTTTACAGCAGGCTACAGATAGCAAGAGAAGTAAGATACAGATATTAGACATTGATAAAAGCTAAGGGGGAAAACAGAGCCATGAAAGGGCTTGGAAGAATGAATGAATCGATGGTTGTGTGTTCTAGAACAGGGTAGGCAGGGGACAGCTAAGACAAACCCTGAAGGAGATGCAGGAGTGAGGAATGCAGCTGCCTGAAAAGAACACTGAAGGAGAGGGAAGAGCTCTCCCAACCTAAAGCAGGAGCACGCCTGGAGGGCAGGGGCAGTAGGGACCCCAGTGCGCCTATAGCAGGTCAAGCAAGGGGAGCAGAGGGGCCTTGCAGATTACAGAAACAAGTGTGGCTTCTACTTTGAGTGGGCATGGGCAGCACTGGCAGGTCTGGGGCATAGGGGGGACCTGATACGACCCATATTTTACTGACTTGCTCTGAGCGCATGTGGAGAAGGCAGAGAGGGCCTGGGTAGAAACAGGGAGGCCAGGGGCTAACCTAAGTCCAGGGCAAACGAAGGATACTGGGACCAGGGGGCAGGAGTGGGATGCTGGGAAGTGGTCAGCTTCTGGATATACTTTCAAGGTAAAAAGGTAAATCTGACAGGATTTGCTGAGGGTCATTTGTGGTTAGTGCAAAAAGGGGAATCAGGGATGGCAGTAAGGACTTTGAGCAGAGGGAAGGACTATGTTGTCATTCACAGAGATTTGGAGGCAGATGGGTGGAGGTGAGGGGTTAGTTCATTCGTTTTGAGTCATGAATTTGAGCACCATACCAAGGGATCAGCATTCTTTCCAATCTTAGTGAGATAAGGGCCCCAGACTCTCACAAGGAAGGTCTTCACTGAGATGAGCCCAACAAGCTCATAGCTCTCTCTCTCTCCTGTGACTGCAGGAGACATCAGGATTCTATCAGTGATTGTCTCTAAAGTTGGAGTTATGAATGATTTTCATTTTTTTCATTATGCTCATATCTTCCAACTTCTCTATAATGAACACACATTGCTTTCATAATAGAAAAAATTAAAAACCAGAAGCCAACAATACAAAAGACACTGAAACAAAAGCTAAGTCTGTCCAAGATGTTGCTGGGCCTGGACAACAGGTCCTTACAGAGGTAGAGACAGGGAATGAGAGGAGATAGATGGACTTCAGTCCCAAGTGAACAGCAAGAATGATCTGGAGGATATAAAAACCATGCCTGTCTGGACGGCTGAGGAATGGCAGATGAGAAAGCCACAAAGAACTGATTTACAGAGACTTCACCAGGAAACAGCAAGCTCCAGCAGCTCGTGGGCCAGTGCTGGGTCTGGACACAAGTGAGTGGACAAGGCCTGCCAAAGGCCAAGATACCTGAAGCCAGCAGAGCTCCTGTTGATAGCAGAGGAAATAGATCAGAGTTTAAAAGATCCCAAATGAAACAGCAATTTGCTTGACATAAAAATCCTTTCATGACCCCTCTTCTCTCATTTTGATGGGGGAAGGGGGAAAGGGAGGTGAAATTGGGTAAAAGCAAGAAGAATCCATCCTTTTGGCCAAGACTAACCCCTAGGGGTCAGTGACCTTCATTTTAGTCACCTGACATAAGAAAGATCTATATTCTGGGAAAATAAACAGCAGTGCCCCTCAGTCTCCACTGCTTTTCTTTCCTTAAAAAAAATTTTTTTTAACATTTATTTATTTTTGAGAAACAGAGTGAGACAAAGTGTGAGTGGGGGAGGGGCAGAAAGAGAAGGAGGGGCAGAATCTGAAGCAGGCTCCAGGTTCTGAGCAAATGGTCAGCACAGAGCCTGATGAGGGGCTTGAACCCACGAAATGTGAGATCACGACCTGAGCCGAAGTCGGACGCTCAACTGACTGAGCCACCCAGGTGCCCCTCCACTGCTTTTCTATATACAGAGTCCAGAACAAAACAAAAACATTTAAACACTAAAGAAAAAAAAATCAACAGAAACAAACCCACAGATGACCTTGATACTAGAACAAACCAGATAAAAATTTTAAAATAAATATTACAAATATGACCAAATATTTATAGGTAAAGATGAAAAGACTAGGTGAAGGCACAGAGAATCTCAGTAGAGAAATACAAACTATAAAAAAGAAACAAAAATTTTATGGGGCACTTGGGTGGCTTAGTTGATTGACTTTGGCTCAGGTCATGACCTCATGGCTTGTGAGTTTGAGCCTTGCATCAGGCTGCTTGCTGCTGTAAGTGTGGAGCCCGCTTCAGATCCTCTGTCCCCCTCTCTCTCTGCCCCTCCCCCTACTTATGCTCTCCCTCTTAAAGTAAGAGAAGAGCACTCCCAGACAAAAGCAGGAGCTTCTTTTAGTAAAAAAAAAAACAAAAAAACAAAAAAACAAAAAAACCCCACACACATACAAAAATTCTAGACCTGAGAATTACAATATCTGAAATAAAATATATAGAAGATGGCTTAACAACAGGAAAAATAAGGCATTAGAAAATAGCACTAAACTGGAAGACAGACCAACTAAAATGAACCAAAATGAAATGAGAGAGAGATAAAAGTGAAAAGCACTGAAGAAAACATTAATGATCAGGGGACAATACGAAGTCACCAACATATGTGTGTGGAATTGAAATCCCAAAATGAGACAAGAGAATGGAGAAATATTTAAAGAAATACTAAAATTTTCCAAGTTTGATGAAAAAATCTAAATCTCTAAATTTAAGAAGCTCAATAAATCACAAAGGGATAAATACACAGAAAACCACATACCAAAGGCAAACTATTAAAAATTGAAGATAAAAGGAAACATGCTAAAAGTAACCAAAAGGAAAAACAAAAAACAGGGAACAGAAAAAGGAAATACCCCTTTGACCACTTATCTCAATTCATCTTAAGAAACACAGAGAGGCACCTGGGTGGCTCAGTGGGTTAAGCGTCCAGCTTCAGCTCAGGTCATGATCTCAAGGATGATGGGGTTGAGCCCCGAGTCAGGCTCTGTGCTGACAGTTCAGAGCCTGCTTCGGATTCTATGTCTCCCTCTCTCTCTGTCCCTCCCCTGCTTGCGCGCGTGCTCTCTCTCTCTCTCTATCTCTCTCTCTCTCAAAAATAAACAAACATTAAAAAAAACACAACAACAGAAAAAAAGCTGCCAAATTCCCTGTTAGGAAAATTAACGGAGATCTGCAAAAAATACAACAGTTCTTAGGTATTCATCCAATCACCTGAAAGGGTGTGTATCACCTTGCCTGGGGGCTTCCTCCAGTAGCAACTTCAGAACTATGGATACCAGGAAGGCTGCCCCTACCAAAGGTAGCAGGCCAAGAGAAATGTCTTTGTGGACAAATACAAATGCTCCCAATTACATCCCATGTGTTCTACTCTCAGAGAAATGGCTCCCTCTACTGAGATTTTGAAAAACAACAACTTCTGGGCACCACTAGGATCCTTTCAACACACACACATATATATATGTATATAGTATATAGTGTAGTATATACTGTGTGTGTATGTATGCATACATACATGTATGTATGTATGTGTGTATATATATATGTATATATATATATATATATATATATACACACACATATATATATGTATATATACACACACATATGGTCCCTGTGGTCTCCATGAAGCCTGGTGGTCAGGCATTAATATCACAATCTTACATACAAGGACACTGAGGCCTCAAAGGGTGAGGGGCTTGCCCAGGGTCTCCAAGCTTGTCAGCTAAGCAGCCAGGCCAAGCTCTCTCCATCTCTGATGAGCCCCACCCTCAGGAGCTGAACACAGCCAGTGTCCTACCGGCACTTCCACTCCGTTCTTGCCAGCCAGTAGCCACTCCCAGCAGGCCAGGGCAGTCTCCATGCCATGCTCGTTGAACATCCGGAGGGGACCCCAACACAGATGATGGAGGAGCTGTGGGTCACAATCTGCAACCAAACAAATGTTGTTCAGAAGAAGCTTTGAACAAAGGCTGAATCCTATGCTTGCCTCCCCACATCAACAAGACAGAGCACCAGGTGGGCCAGAGATTGTTTACTTCCAACCCTGGAAAACATCACAGAGATCTCTATTGGGGGAGCTCCAGCTCACTAAGGAAGATGAAGGTAAATACTCATTTCTAAATGAGCCCAGAGTTCCCTAGTGCCTCTGTCTGTTACCTTTGCTGCTGATGAGCATTGCTGTCAGCTTGAACATGGCCTGTGTGTAGTGCTGGGGATTACTGAGATCTAATGCTGTATTCAGCTCCTGGACCATCATTTTGTTCAGGTCAGATATCTGGCCAGTGGCATCTGAGAACCGAATCATTCCATACACCTGCAAGAAGCACACTCGTCAAGAGAATCATACATAATCCAGGCATATGGGCAAGGTGTGACTAGAGTCTCACTCTCTCATACTGGAGCTTGTGGGTACAGACAGTGACAGACTTGTTTCAATAATGCTACCACTGCTCACACCTTTCTAGGGAACTTGTCTTTTAGCGCTGTGTGTAGGCATTCCCTTCATTCTAGATGGTCCCTGAGGGCAGAGACCTGGTCTTGTCAATTTCACATTTCAGTAGCAAACTCCAGGTCTGAACCATGATAGGGCTGCATGAACATGGGCTGAATGAATACAATTAGTGACTCAACCAAGAGCATCCTTACTATTTTTAAAGTTGTACATCATCCCCCCCCCCCAAAAAAAAGTATGCTGCTCTCTTATTTATAAGACTTGACTATATAGAAAGAATCTGACTCCTTCCAAAAACCAAACCTACCCCCAAAGACAGACTTCCCACCACCACCTAGGTATCAAAACAGGTGGAACAGGCCCTCAGAGCAATTCCCAGCAATGGAGGATGTAGGGTCAGCGTCAGCCTACTGGAGAGAGGGGCCCACCTGCCCAGGGCCCAGGAAGAGGAAGAGCAACTGCTGGAATGAGGGAGTCACAGAGTAGCGGGGGAAGACCCCACTCAAGACTAGGCACCAGTGGACTTGCAGGGACCTCTAAATAATGGCGTAGACTAGCGTCTGTGTTTTTATAGATTCAGAAACTGAGGCCCCAAGTGGTGAAGCAACTTGCTAGGCTGGGCTAAAGTGTGGCGTGGTAGACAAAAGCCCTCATAGTGATCAGATGTGGTTCCCAACCTCACTCTGCCTATACGACTCTGGCAAGTTACTTCATTTTGAGAACTTCAGTTTCATTATCTGTGAAACTGGAATAATAGTCTGTATACCTTACTAACTGCCCCAGTTAGTAAGTACACAGCACTCAATGAATGCCTGCTGCCACTTAAAAAAGAAAAGCCAGAAAGGGGCACTTGGGTGGCTCAGTCTGTTAAGCAGTCGACTCTGGTTTTGGCTCAGGTCATGATCTCACAGTTTGTGGGTTCGAGCCCCACAATGAACTCTGTGCTGACAGTGAAGAGCCTGCTTGGGATTTCCTCTCTTTCCTTCTTTCTCTGCCCCTCCCCGACCTGCTCTCTCTCAAAATAAATACATAAACTTAAAAAAAAAAAAAAAAAAAGAAAAGCCAGAAAAATAGAAAGCTTCAGCATGGCCAGAGTATATGTACATGAGGTCATTCCTTTGCAGAGGTGGTAAGTGGTACTCATAAATGCTGCTGACTGGGCTGGTGAGTCCCAGGGTCCCATGGCTTCAAGTCCACATAAAATGAGTAAGTTCCAGAACCTGAGCTCGTTTTCCACTGGGAGATGACTGGCAGTAGAGTGAGAGGAGACTTTGAAAGCCTGCGTCAGGATACGCACCTCGCCCGCATAGCGGTTGCGTAGATTCAGGGATGCCATGAAATTGGAATAATCTTTCTTCACACAGGCCGGGCGCTCTGTTAGCTGAGTTGCCTACAGAGAAATATCAAGAATTATTTCAGACCATTACCACATGTTTTCTTTGTGTTCACTATGGCTAAGCTTAAGTCCAATTAAGAAGTCAAGTTCAGATCCAGAGGTTATTAAAAATCTTCTATGCTGACAAGCTAATAAAATGAAATACTTTTAATTTTTTTTTAACATTTATTCATTTTTGAAAGAGAGAGACAGAGCGTGAGTGGGGGAAGGGCAGAGAAGAGAGGAAGACACAGAATTTGAAGCAGGCTCCAGGCTGTGAGTTTTCAGCACAGAGCCCGACACAGGGCTTGAACCCATGAACCACGAGACTATGGCCTGAGCCGAAGTTAGATGCTTATCCAACTTAGCCCACCCAGGCACCTCAAAAAGAAATACTTTAGAACACCTTCCAGTCTGATAAGAAACCACGGAAAAAGAATTTAAAAACAATTTTAGGATGAAAAATTTTCTCTGGAAGGCAGCTTGTGATAGAACTTCACTTTGCCACCCTGACTGCTTTCATCCCAGTGGTGAACAGGTCTTTTGCAAGAGAAATAATCATCAGATCATTATGAAAATCATCATAATCTGCAATGAAAATGCTGTGAAATTAGTGCTCCCGGGCTGTCTCCTCTGTGGGTGCGTGCTGGTGTGTAAATGTGACTTGAAGATGGTGAATGGTGAAGTTGAGAGCATAGTGACAGTGAGCAGAAGCCAGCAGGGGCTTGGAGATACCCAACAGCTGCCAACAGTCTAAGAGCAGAAGACAAAAGGGGCGCACTCTGAGTACAACGGCAGCCCACAGGATGGGGAAAATATTTTCAGACCCCCCTTCACTTCCTCTGCTTCAGCTGCACCTCCCACCACTCGGGGTCCTGATGACTGCTCTCCCTTACCCTGGATGGTCACTGCTACCATGCTCCTCACTGCCCTTCCCAACATCACTGAAGACTAAGAACATGCACTGAAGATGACCTTTCACCCCTTTAGCGACTTTTACTATAAACCAACAAAACCTATCCACTTCTTGACATTCAGGTCCCATTGGGGAAAATGAATCTCTCAATAGTTGAAGTTTGAGGGATTATTTTTTTGGAGGGAGCAGGCAGGTAGGGAGAAAGAGGGTCAAGAAAATAAAATATGAAATTTGGGAAAACATAAGCAAGAACAAAAATACATGATTTTCTCATAAAATTATTAAGCTGGTCTATTTTGCAAAAGGTCATGTAACACTACATTTTTTGGAGACAGTGTGGCCTATGGCATCAAGCAGGCCTACATTGGAACCTGGCTCTGCCACCAACCAGCTATGACGCCCTAGGGAGGCCACTTGCTGTCCCTTAGCCTGAATATACTCCCCTGCAAAATGCGGAAAACAATGGCCTTCTTACCAGGGATTCCGTGATATCTGCGCAGCCCCCAGACAGCAAATGGCCTGCACTGCAGCCTACCTCCCTCCCTGGTAGAACTACTCCAACTGCTTTGGCTCAGACGTCTGGTGCAGTGTGATGGGGAGGGCAGCCCTACAGGAGTTTTCTGACAGTCTCTATGCAGCAAGAGCCAGTGGCCTGAGACCATGCTTCTCAAACACCCCCTAGAAGCTGCTCTTCCCTGAATACCATGTGATGGGGAGATGTCACTCTGGTGGCCAGCAGGCTCCTGTGCTTTTCATGGAGCAGGGGCAGGTTGGCCAGGATCTCCATTACAACCAACAATCAGAACACACAATACATATATCCTTTCCTCCTCAGCAATAGAAAAGGGAAAACCACACCTAAATCTCTTTTTCTACAAAAAAAGATTTAAATCTTTTAGGAAAAACTGACCTCTTACAAGCTAGCCTAGAAGAGGACAAGGAGTTGTCAAAGGCATTCTAAGGAGTGCCCACTTCTGGCCTCTGCTTGTGTCCTCAGAGTGGTGGAGAGACCCAGCTCAGGGAGCTGATCTTACGCCGCTGGGCCTGGCCTGTAAGCACAGGGTGTACTGGTGACACTGGTATCTTCAGAGAACATGGAGTGACCTCTGTGAGAGCTCTGAGGATGACACGGGCTGTGAGAAGACACTGGCTACCTGTGGCACTGCCCCAGGCTCCACAAGGAGGCTGAGAGCCCCCAGCCCACCTAATGGGCTCCTCCCTTCCTGCTTAGACTTGTGGCCATGGTGAGAAGTGGCAGCGCCATCCTCCCTCCTCTGCACCCCCACCCTATTATGTCAAAGACATGATAAAAGACAGGCGGCAGCCTCTCCACCTCTCCACCCCGAGAGAGTTAAGAGGCACAGAGTTAAGAAGCACATAGCCACACTTGCTTGAGACAGACATCATGGTAGGCCCTAAGGCTGGGAGACACTGACATGCAACACCGCCAGTCAGATCACCTGCTCTCAATCTGCTACTTTGATCCGAAACTCTGATTTAACTAAGAAAGCACTACTTCATGGACGTGCTGCCCTCTAAAGTGATCTTCAGTGGAACAAGACCAAGTTGAAGATGTGTGTGCACATATGCTTTGGCACCTGCTGAAACAGGAAAATCCAGCAAATGTTTCCAATCAACATGACTATAAGATAATGCTGACCTTGTCTCAAAGAGATCAGTTTCCTTCCTTGTGGATACACAGAAATCCAAATCTGATATCATTAATGAAGCAAGAAACAGTAAGGATGGGGAGCCTGGGTGGCTCAATTGGTTAAGTGTCCGACTTCGGCTCAGGTCATGATCTCATGGTTTGTGGGTTTGAGCCCTGCATCGGGCTCTGTGCTGACAGCTCAGAGCCTGGTGCCTGCTTCAAATTCTGTGTCTCTGCCCCTCCCCCACTCGTGCTCAGTCTGTCTCTCAAAAATAAATAAATATTGAAAAAAAAAGAAAAGAAAGAAAGAAACACAGTGAAGAAATGCCTGTTCTACTAACCTACTCTCTCTGAACCTGAGTATCTTACATGGGATTCCAATCTGCCTACTGCTAGCATGGCCGTATATATCAGAAAAAGCTACATATCAGCTTTGGTCTTGCCCCTCATATTGTGGCTCCCATTGCTGAAGGAGACTCCTGTTCCTCAGGAGGCACACACATACCCCGAGAGTGGTGTTCTGCTTGTTGTAGCCGGCAAAGTGAAGGATGCTTTCGGTGGCCATGGCCAGCCCCGTGTGCTGGGACAGTCCGGATACCCAGTTCTGATGTTTGTTCAGATATTCCTGAAGTCGGAAAAAAAAAAAAAGGCTGTTTTACTTTAAAGGTAAGAATAATACTTTATAAAATAAAGTGTGAGGTAGTAGAGCAAACACTGGTTCCAATGTTGGGTCCATCCCTTGCTGTGGGACCTTCAATAAATTAAAGCCCCCCCTTCCCCAACTGACTCTTGCTCATGTGTGAACGAGGACGATTTCCCCAGAGTGGCAGGCACACAGTAAATGTGACAGGACTGTTTATTCTTTGGGCACATCCTTGCTGAGAATCTGCCACCTGCCAAGTCCTGTGCTAGATACCTGGAAAACAGTTGTAGAGTTCTGGTCCCACTGTCAACACGCAGGCAGTTGTACTGCTTGCCTGAGCAGCCCTGCTGTGAAGGAACGACCCAACAAACAGCTGGAAGGCAGAGTAAGGGCCAGAATCTGCCTGGCCAACTAGTGGAAGGGGACACCTGGCAGAGCGTGGAGATGTGAGAAGGCCTTCTGCTCTGGGGACCATCAGGGGTCAGGGGTTAGCACTGCAGGAGCACAAGTACAAGGGCTAGATGGCAGGCAGCCAGCCTGGGCCAGAGATGGGCCAGGCCTGAAAGGCCTTGTGTGCCAGGTGAAGGAGTTTAGAGTGAGGCACAGGACTCCCCTCAGGAAAGTGCATGTGAGCACTGACTTACAAAATTGTGCCAGTGGTTTTGGAGGGTTCATAGAGCCCCAGAAACCCAACCATGGACCCCGTGGCGATGGGGAGTGGCTAATGAGCAAAGGTAGCAGATTTGCTATTGACACCGGCCCAGCATGGTGGATGACTCAGGACAGGCTACAGTGACGTGCCCAGGCGGGTCGGGGCCACTAAGGGTAGGCAGTGAGGGCCTGACAGGAGGTGGGGTAGGGTTCAGACAGACTAGATGTCCAGGGGAAGGGAAACAGAGCCTGGGGCAACACCAAAGGGAGGCCTGGTAGAAGTACCAAGACCAATTCAAGCCTCAAGCTTGTTCATTTTCCACTCCTTTCTTAGGCCATGGTTGAAGAAATAAACAGCTCTCCCAATTAAGGCCTTTTTTTTTTTTTTTTTTTTTTTTTGCTTAATGAACCCTTTTAGGAATGAAAGGGGCTTCCCCTCTTTAGAGCTCAGCCTTGGGAGCTGATGCCCCTTTCCTCCATGTGAACCAAAAGAAAAGTCAGTTCCCAAAAAGGAACAGTTTGAAAAAGTACCACAGTCTGAAGAATACTAGTGTATACACTAGACAGTGACAGCTGTCAAGCTATAGGCATGGCCTAGTTACAAGGCCCATCGCTGTCCAGCTTAGCTGCTGAGTGCCTGACAGAAGGTTCCATTTTTTTCATTTCCCCAATTGCTCTAACCTCACCACTCCTACATCTTTGTGGAAGGAAGAACTTTAAGGCAACACAAGGCACCACCCATGGGTTCTTGCAAAATGTGTTTCCAAACAGCCTCTAAGCTGCTCGGTCCTTCCTGGATTCTGAACACAGAAACACTTTGGAACTAGCTTTATCTTGACAAATGTTGCTGAGGTCAACTTCACATGCTCCTCTAGATGCAACTTCTTTTTATTAAGCCAGATTTCTTCTAGTGGGATTTTCTTATCTTTGATTCCTTTTCAGGTGACTTTTTCCTCTCATGAATTGTGGTATTTTTGGTCCATCTCTGCTTGACCAGAATAATGGCTCACTTTGTAGTCATTTGTGTTCACACGTCAGCACTTTGGTCTGCAAAGGCTCATGTCCAACTCCACATACAGCCTGGATAGGGCTCTAATGAGACAGCAGCCTCACTCTAGCTCTGGCATTCGGCAGAGGTGCTGCTACTAGACTGGCAGGCCTCCTCGCTCGCGCCTAGCCTGCCACACACCTGGCACCTACCTGGTGTGAGTGGTCAGTTCTCTGGGCCTGCCTGCCCACAGATCCCATCGCACCTGCCCCGCTCACCCACAACCAGTACCCTTACCCCACAAGGTGTTCCTAACAAATAGCAGCCTCTGAGGCCTCTGTTATTCCCAGACACTAGACTAATGTTTTTGGTCTCTGTTTATTCACATTAGCACTGTTTCTATTTTGAGTTCGCAGTCTATGAAAGTTCTCTGGATCACTGGAAGGAGCTTAACAAAATTGCTTTTTGGTGATTTCAAGAAAGTACCTGTAAGTGGGACTTGGTGACCGTAGGTGCCCACTTCATTGCCTCCTGTAGGATCATTCCACAGCGCGCCGCGAAGTCCTTCACGATGCTCTGGAAGAGGGTGTGATCAAGCCGAGGTCAGTGTATCTGGGCTGTCAGAGGATGTCAGCTATAAACTGTATTTAGTTACTTTTGAGGGCTGAAGTGCATCCCCCTAAAATGCATGTGTTGAAGCCCTAGCCCCCACTACCTCAGAATGTGACTGTATTTGAAGATGGTGCCTTTAAAGAGGTAATTAAGGTAAAATGGTATCATATGAGTGGACCGTAATCCAATCTGACTGTGTCCTCGTAAGAGAAGATTAGGACACAGGCACAGAGGGAAGACATGTGAGGACACAAGAACACGACAACCATCTAAAAGCCAAGGAGAGAGGTGTCTGAAGAAACAACCCCGCCAACACCCTGACCTCAGATCTCCAGCCCCCAGCACTGTGAGAAAATAAATTTCTGTTGTTTAAGCCACTCAGTCTGTGGTACGTAATCAAGGCAGCCCTAGCGAATGATTAGAGTGACTATGTTCTAACACTGAGCCTTGGGGTATAGGGCACAGACATCCTGGTCTGTGGTCCTGGTGTAAGGCTGGGTGGCAGGGCCTACACTAACAGTGCCTCACACGGCCACTGGGCAACATATGTACTGAGTCATTAACTGAAGGAGAACGCAGGCCATGGCAGGTAAGAACCGGTGCAGGGGCCTCGTCACCGTGTGGGGAACTCCCTGCCCACAGCTGGAGGCCCAGAGGTTGGGACATGACCTGGCCCTAGGTCTGAGCTGTGGTCTGAGCTGAGCTTCAGTCTGCCACCATGAGGGCTCTGAGTCAGACTCACACAGCACAACCTCCTTATCCGGAGCTACTTACTCCATCTATTTCCCACAGCACCACAAAAGGCGAAGTCGTTCCTCACTACCACAATGACAGGTAGTCTGCACACCTCACAGCAGTGAAGTTCATCTGACAGTCATACTTGCTCAGGCAGCTTTGAGAAGCTATAAACTGACAGGCAGCAGAAAACCTCTTTGGCAGCTGAACTAAGAAAGGGCTTAGAGTCAACACGGCTGTGGGGCAGGAGGAGGCTTGGTAGACAGTCCCAGCTGGGAGTGAGTCAGCACCCCACTCATATTGTGAGACTTTCTCTCCTGCGGGCTGGGAGAGAATGCTCACACCTTAAACTTCTGGGGACTGAATGACACAGTGTGTGCAATGTGCCAGCCCTGACACTAGAGAAGGCAATGAAAATGGCCGTTAATTAGGAGACGGCTGCCACCTACCTCTCGGGCTTCACAGGTGTCTGGAACGGTGATCCGATAGGGGGCATCAGGAATGTCGTAGTAAGGCTGGTCCTTGTGAATGTCCTGAAAACAACCAAGCCCCCTTTTCCAAACCACCTTCCCTGGGTGCCTCTGCTCATGCTGGGCAGCGGTGTTTGCCTCCATTCCCCACACCTGTCCGGTCTGTGACAGGCTTCCAAACTTACTGCAGCTCATTGGTAAAGGCCAGGACAGGATCTGGCCTCCCCACCCCCAATTTGACCACTTGCAGCATAAATTAGGCTCTGGTATATGGCAGGGACACTCACAGCGCTCAATGACAGTGACAGGGTCTGGAGGATGTCCAGCATGGTCTTCAGCACTGTCCCGCTCCAGAGCAAGTGGGGAAACCTGCACAGACAGCCATATCTCAGGGTCCAGGAGACAAATCTTCAAGGAATCTGAGTTCCTTAAAGTGCTGCCTCGAGGGGTGGGGCAGGGTGGGGTAAAAGCCCCACCTCCTGCTGCCCAGCTGACGGTTGGAGGAGGTCAGGAGGTCTCCCAGGCAGGGCACTCTGTCAGAAACACCCCCTAGGCACTTGCCAGCCCCACTCTTCAGAGCCTAGATGTGGCCTCACGTGACCTGCTCTCAACCTAACACTGATACTGGCTGGGACATACTCCCTCACTCCCCAAAGTGATCCTCCTTGTTTTTGACCAGGGGTCCCCAATATTTTCACATGATGGCAAACTAGAAAATGGCCATATTTGCAGGACACTCTAGCTCAAAGAGAAGAAGCTGCTCCTGGATGTGGTGGCCAGGGTGAGGGGAGCAGACTTCGTGTAGCTGTGACTCAATCATGGCCCTCTGCTTAGGAGGTCCAGCTCAGACACATGTCATATACATGCTAGACTTGCTTTCTGGCCCTGCCTAGACCAGGTGCACAGCACCTGCAGCAGGCTCCAGAACTCCTGGACGCTTGCATGGAGCTGAGGGCAGGCCCAGCGTGGCTGTTTGCTGCCTCTGGCCTTTACATTGCAGACAGGCTGGTCCAGCCCACCTTTGAGGGTTCTCGTCCATGTGGGGGCATGTCCCTTGAAAGTCTGCTTTGGCTCCCAGCACAGAGAGCCTGGAGTGGAAAAAGGTCCGTGTGGGCTCTCCTTCCTCTCTGAGGAGCCTGGAAGACACTGATTCTACCAGGGACCTCTGGCTGGGCTCTGGGGTAGGAGGTATCGCTTAGGATGGCTGTGAGCTTCCCAGAGTGAGCCCAGAGAGGCCCTGTGGCAGGGGAGGGTGGGATGCAGAGACACAGAGACATGACACCCCTTGTCAGGAGCTGCACTGTAAGTAACATCAATAGCTCAGAATAAGTAGAGGTTTCAGGACCAAACTTCAGACCCTGCAGCAAATTCCATGACATTCTGAGGGAGGCCGCATTGCCATTTGAGAGTTTAAATTCTGACTCCAATTTTGCTGCATTGATAATGTAAGGATGGTTCTTCCCTGATTCTAAACCTAGAGGCACGCGCACACATGCGCGCTCACACACACACACACACACACACACACACACACACACACACACACAGCATTAGAAGGAAAATGAGCTTACTTATCTACTAGACCAGACAGATACTTGTCTGCCACCCTCCGTATCCTCTTGTGAATGTGGTTGAAGTTCACCAGGAGAAACTGCGCATGCCGCTCCAGCTCTTCCTCATTTTCCTTGGTCTTAGCCTGGAGATTCAGAAGAGACAGGTACAATAGGCGCCCTCCACATGCTTCCAGCAGACACACGCTCGCGCTCTGACAAGGCTTACTTTATCTGCCATCATGTTTAGGAAGGCATCAAATACTTTGTCTGCGACGGCAATCACACACTGCATCATCCCTGAAATGAGGAGGGGGTTTCCACGGGTCAGAAGCATCAAGAGAAAGAGACCGATCCCGGCTACTTTCAAACATAGTGTTTAGAAATGATTTTGGATTACAGACAAATGGCAGAGAGAGCACACAGTTCCCACATACCCTGGACCCAGTTTCTCCTGATATTAGCAGCTCAACTTGTCAAAACTAAGAAGTCGACACTGATATACCATTAGCTCAACTTCAGGCTTTATTTGGATTTCCTGTTTTCCCACTAATGTCCCTTTTCTGTCCCAGGATCTAATGAAGATGCCATGTGGCATTACCCATCAGGTCTCCTTTGTCTCGCACAATCTGTGCTGATTCCTTGGTCTGTTCTTGCCTTTCATGAACCTGACACTTCTGAAGAGAACAGGCATTTTGTAGGATGTCCCTCAATTTAGGTGTGTCTGATGCTTGCTTGTGATTAGACTAAGGTTACAGGCTTTTAGGAAAATCCCACAGAGATGAAGTGGTCTTGTTGCATAGTAGCAGGAGTGTGTGAAATCAGTATCTCCTACCACTGGGGAGGATGACCTTGATTGCTTGGGTACAGTGGTGTCTGCCAAGTTTCCCCCTGTCCAGTTACTACTTTTCTCTTTCCATGCTCTACTCTTCAGAAGGGAGTCACTGAGTCCAGCCCACACTCAGGGAGGGGAATTAAGCAGCAGCTCCTGAAGAGAATGTAGGCATAAGAAAAACCGCCACGGTAACTGGCAAATACCCTGGGTAAGATACTTAAATGTGTTGATTTTTTTGTTTTTTTTCTTGTATTAAGTAGGCTCCACACCCAGTGTGGAGTTCAATGCGGGGCTTGAACTCACAACCCTGAGATCAAGACATGAGCTGAGATCAAGAGTCAGATGCTTAACCGACTGAGCCATCCAGGTGCCCCTGGGGAAGATACTTTGAGGTCATGCAGACATCTCATTTCTCCTCAAGATTTTGCCCACATTTTAGTATCTGTCAGTGGGATGTGCTTGCAGAAGGCACTCTGGCTCTCACTAGGATTTTGTTTTCTTCATTCTTTCTACTTTTAGTAATTGGGATTCTATAAGGAAGTTCTGTCCCTCTTTCCCCATGTTTGATGTATTCAATCATCTAATCAGTATAGACTCATAAATATTTATTTCAGTCACTGGGTCATAATCCAATACTGTCATTATTTGCTGCCCAAATTGTTCCAGCTTTGGCCATTGAGAACTCTTTCGGGGAGACTCAAGTCCTTGTGACATGCCCACATCCCTTTTCTTTTCTTCTTCCTTTCCTTTTCCTTTTTTTCCTTTCACAGGACCTTCCTTTCTGGCACTACAAGGTGTCCCAGGCTCATCTTGTATTTTCCCTGCCCCAATTCTCTGTAGAATCAACCTTTTCTTCCTTGGACACTTGGTTCCTTTTAATGCAGAGTAATATTTAGAAAGCAAGATCTGAGCACTGGATGTGCTTGTTGCCACCAGAGTACAAAGCAGATTTTTTTTCAAGTTTATTTATTTTGTGAGAGAGTGAGTGAGTGGGGTAGGAGCAGAGAGAGGGAGAAGAGCAGAGAGAATCCCAAGAAGGCTGCACACTGTCAGTGCACAGAGCCCAGTGAGGGGCTTGAACTCATGAACCGTGAGATCATGACCAGAGCTAAAATCAAGAGTCAGATACTTAACTGACTGATCCACCCAGGCGCCCCTACAAGGCAGATTTTAAAAAGCAACAGTACAGCACAAGCATCACAGTGCTGATGTAATAAAGTGCTGCTTGCCCACCAGTGCTGTTCCACTTATCCACTGTCCTCTTTTTTTTTTTTTTTTTAAAGATTTTATTTGGGGGTGGCACAGTTGGTTAAGCATCTGACTCCTGATCTCAGCTCAGGTCATGACCTTACAGTTTGTGAGTTTGAGCCCTCCATTGGGCTCTGCACTGATGGCATGGATTTTGTCTCTCTTTCTCTCTGCCCCTCTCTCACTTGTGCGCACGTTCTCTCTCAAAGTAAATAAAAAAAGTTTTCTTTAAGATTTTTTAAAAAGTCATCTCTACACCCAGTGTGGGGCTTGAACTTACAGACTCTAGATCAAGAGTGGCATGCTCTACCAAGGGCGCCAGCCAGGAGCCCCATCCAGTGCCTTTAGGCTGGCTAAATGACAGGGCTGTAAGGTCAGCAGGGCAGAGAGATAAGGAGGTGCTGCACCTCTGTGCCCCAGGCAAAGCACAGAGCCGGAAACACAAAGACGCATCGCATATGTGTTTTTTATGAGGATAAATGGGCCCCCAAAGCTCTCAGACATGGAAAATGATTAGTGTGACGTGGACAGATGCCCAAACAGGGAGAGGCTACTTTCTCAGAAGTTGGGTTGGTGGATGAAATCTTGTTTGGAGGGGTGTGTTTAGTGTAGTATCTTTTCATATAGCTCTTAGGAAACTGAAACTGTAAGTTTCTAATTAAAAACAATCAGATAGTAGTGGTCAGATGCCAATCATCAACGCGCAGTAGCCTCTCTGGAGATTTTTACTTAAAAACAGCCACTTTGCTTTTTGCACTTTCCTTTTACACTTTAGCTTGGGACTACCTCGGTCTTAGTCTGCACTGACTGACTAGGCAGCTGGCAGGCTGCATTCCAAGAACACATGGAGGCTGGGCTCACACCTGCACAGAGGAGGTGCCAGCCCTCCCCTTCGCAGGCTGCTAGATGCTTCTTATAACCTCCTTCCTGCTTGGTTCTGAAAACTCATGAGTAACACATCTCCATAGACATGTCCTTCCCACCTCTCATGTTTTAGGAGAGAAAAGGAAGAGGAAAGTACACTCAGTAAATATACATTTATTGGCTTAACCTAAGTGCCATACTCAGAACAAAAACAAATAACCCATTTGGAAATCATGTGGAAGAGTATGGTGTACTGTGAAAATTAAAAAGTGTCCATAAGGTGCACATCAGTTCCCAGTGCAATTATGACACAGTAACAGAAAAAACAGACCTTAGGAGAGAGAGGACATCTAGCTTTAGAAAGGTATCTTATTCTGTCTATAGATATTCTCAATAGGAGGCTGGCAAAATGTGGTAGGTTCTTAGGCCCCTTTGGGCTAGGAATCTCAATTTTTTTGTTGCCTACCTTCCCTCCTAGAGCCAAAGAAGCTCAGGGTGACCCAACTGTTTAGCACAAAACAACTGTTATATAAACAATGGGCATCTGGGTGGCTTGGTCGGTTGGGCCTCTGACTCTTGGTTTTAGCTCAGATCATGACATCACAGTTTGTGAGTTTGAGCCCCATGGAGGACTCTGCACTGGCAGTGTGAAGCCAGCTTGGGATTTTCTGTCTCCTTCTCTTTGTGCCCCTTTCCTGCTTTCTTTCTCAAAAATAAATAAATAAACATTAAAAAACAAAACAATGGGTGGATGGACAAGGGGAACAAATCAATGAACAGCTCAGTCAGTGGTTAACAGTGTCTCTACTATACTCTCAAGTGGTCCTTGGGCATGTGTGTGGGACTCTGAATGTGGGGCTTCCTCTTCCAGTGTCTACACCCTGGTGGGAGGGGTTTCCTACCATACAAAATTGCCTGCCTGCACCTCCCACCATGGCCTCTAAAGAGCTCCTCCTCCTCTAATCCTTCCCCCTACTGCCAGCAGGGGGAGCTTCCAGAACCCATACACTCCTTCCTTGCCTACTCCACAAAAATAAATAAACGCACCTAATTTCCTGACTGTCATGTAGGAGTGATAAGGGTTCTATAAAGGACTTATTGGACAAAGGTCTTACATGAAGCAGCACCTCAGAACCTTGGGGTGATTTTATTTTTTATTTTTAAAAGTTTTATTTTTACGTAATCTCTAGACCCAAGGTGAGACCCAAATTCACAACCTGGAGATCAAGAGTTGCACTCTCCACTGACTAAGCCAGCCACGTACCTCCTTGGGGTGATTTTTAAAAGGATTTCTTCAAGGACTGATTTTTCAACAATAGGAAAAATGGCATAAAAATTATCTGGGGATTAATTCTCTACTGGCAAGAACAAGTTGATAGATTCTTCAGAGTGCCAATGACTTCTGGCATGGAAAGGTCTCCTCTCTACTTAATAAATTTATTGATTTTAAGAATTGTCAATTAGCAGTCTTTGAAATATTTACCCACACAGTTAATCAATCAGAACTCATGGCCATAATGTACCCAAATATTTAAGCACAATTATAAAACTGATCAAGTTCTTCTAAGCATATAATTAAAACATAGGTCTAACATTTCAGAGTCTCTTACATTTTTAAACACTTTAAAAATCAACACAGAGACCAATGCAATGATGCTTAAAACCTGTCAGTGTCCTTATACTCAAACTGGTTAAACAGTGCCTATACTATGCATTTAATTTTTTTCTTTGTTATCTTTTTTTAAATGTTTATTTTTGAGAGAGAGACACAGAATGTGAGTGGGGGAGGGACAGAGACAGAGAGGGAGACACAGAATTGGAGGCAGGCTCCAGGCTCTGAGCTGGCAGCACAGAGCCCAATGCAGGGCTCAAATCCACAAAGTGTGAGATAATGACCTCAGCAGAAGTCAGACACCCAACGGAGTCACCCAGGTACCCCTATTTTTTTTTTAATGTTTATTTATCTTTGAGAGAGAGAGACAGAGAAACAGAGAGAGAGAGAGAGACAGAGAGAAACAGAGAGAGACAGAGTGTGAGTGGGGGAAGGGCAGAGAGAGAGGGAGACACAGAATCTGAAGCAGGTTCCAGGCTCTGAGCTGTCAGCACAGAGCCCGATGTGGGCTCGAACTCATGGACCGTGAGATCATGATCTGAGCCGAAGTTGGATGCTTAACTGACTGAGCTACCCAGATGCCCCTGTTATCTCAATTTTAATAGCTCTTCTTATTTTCATTCCTATTCTTATCTTAGGTTTGCCCTAATAGAATTCCAGTAAGTATAATATTTTAGTACCATCAGAGAGTTTCAATTATTTCTCTGTTTTCCCAGGAGTTTGCTTTTAGGACTGGTTGCAGCTGAGACCCTCTGTGCACTCAGGATCTGAGGACATTCGCATCATAGGACTTGCAAGTCTTTGTGTTTCATATAGATTTTCCTATTCTGAAACCTTCCCAGAAATGATGTGGCCCTTACATCAGATGTTGCCCACAGGTCCTGACCTGCTGCCCTGACATTCTGACCTGGCCTGATGACACCACTGGAAACATTCATGGTCCTGAGCAGGGTCTCCTTATAACCAGCAGGACTACTGAGGCATGAAGCCCTCGTGGAAGGTCTGGGTATCCTCACAATGAACTCTCTAATAGCTATTCTCAGCTAACAGAGCACTTTTAACTAGCCATTCTGTGGGATGTCTCTGCCTATCACCTGCTGGGCACCCTTTCTACCTGTCAACTCTTGGAGACCAGGCATGACTTTATCGTGGGTGCCACGTCTCTCCTTGAACTGTGTAGCTCTTTCTTTGTGTTCCCTCTTTCCTGATTACATAAGAGAAACAACAACCTATCTTTACTTCACAAATACTTAGTGGAAAAAACAAACATTAGATATATATATCCTATGTATTATGTTATCACTACATATTATATATTGTTATGCTAATGTGTGTATATACACACACATTAGCATAACAATATATATATGTTTTTTAGCATAACATATATATATGTTTTATATATATATATATATGTTTTTTAGCATAACATATATATATGTTTTATATATATATATAAAACCTAGTATATTTGGATATACACATCCTAGTATATTTGCCCTTCTTTTAAGCAAAATATGTATTCATGTTCAAATTATGATACTTTGTCCACTGGGAGTCCTTTTATTTTTTAAAATATTTATTTTTGAGAGAGAAAGAGAACGTGCAAGTAGGAGAGGGGCAGAGAGACAGGGGGACAGAGGATCTGAAGTGGGCTCTGTGCTGACAGCAGTGAGCCTGATGTGGGGTTTGAACTCATGAACTGTGAGATCATGACCTCAGCCAAAGTCAAACGCTCAATCAACTGAGCCACCCAGGCACCTAGGAGTCCTTTTAAATTGGTTCTTAGTCCTCTTTGCCTGCTCTGGACATTTTTCCTATCTATCTACCTATCTAAACATTTATTTATTGGGGGGGAGGGGCAGAGAGAGGGAGACAGAGGATCCGAAGGAGACTCTGCCCTGTGAATGCAGACCCTGATGCAAGGCTTGAACCCATGAACCATGAGATCATGGCCTGAGCCAAAATCAAGAGTCAGCTGCTTAACTGACTGAGTTGAGCCACCTAGGTGCCCCTACTCTGGACATTTAAAAAGTATAACTGCTCCCTGGCAACAATAAGATGCTCCAGGTTCATCAATGATTATTTGAGAAGCCCAGGATCCTTTCAGCATGGGATAGTATTAGAGACTGAAATTTGGGGGCTAGAGCATACTCAAGCATTGTGGGTAGGCAAGAGTGATGCTCCTTAAGGCTATGTGGTTATGTTATACATTTTTGTTATTTTTAAAAAATTTTTAAATATTTTATATTTTGAGAGACAGAGACAGAGCATGAGTGGGGGAGGGGCTGAGAGAGTGAGAAACAGAATCTGAAGCAGGCTCCAGACTCTGAGCTGTCAGCACAGAGCCCAATGTGGGGCCCGGACCCACAAACTGCGAGATCATAACCTGAGCTGAAGTTGAACACTCAGCCAGGTGAACCATCCAGGTGTCCCTTGTTTTTTAAAGGCAATAGAAGTTTACTAAATATACTGCAAGAGAGTGGCAGGCAGGACAGCAGAGAAGAGGCTGTCTGCCATGAGGCAGTGGTGTGGGATACACTGTTAAGGTTCTGTTTTATACTGACCTTTCCAATGTAGTATGTAACTTCATAAAACTATTTTCTTCACAAAGACAGAAAATTGGTAGTATTCCTTTTTATACTATTAAAGCTCAATTCATCATTAGAGTACCACAATAATCGACTTACCAGATTTGTCTTTTTGAATAGCTTTATCTTCAAAGTAGCAGAACATTACCTGGAAGCGGTCAGGATCTGTTGAACGTAGTACCCTAGCAAGGAGAACAGTTTTGAGTAAATTTTAAAAAATCCAGGCCCTCCCTATCACAGATTTGGTACTGCCCAGAACTGCTGAGGCCATGAGGAACCAAGTGTCATAGACTCACATGGACTTTCTGGAGGACAATATCCACCATCTGTCATAACATTCCCACACTGTTCACCCAGCAACCCACCACTAATGATGCATCTTAAGGGTAACGTGCACAACAGTGCTGGCTGAATGTCCATCAGTAGGAGACTGGTCAGCTACACCAAAGTACACCTATTCAGTGGCACAACATGCAGCCACCAAAATGAAAGATAACTCCAGAAAAACATCGAAGATGCACTATTACATGAGAAAGCAAGGTGTGGAGAAAATGGGTACAGCATAATGTTAGTGACAGGTTTCCGAAAGGCCTCCATGTGCCTTCTGTGTGTAGGATATTTATGTTTGCATTTAAAATTTCTAGAAGGAAAAGTAAAACTATCAATAGCGGGTATCTCTGAATTCAGGGCCTGGAAAGTAAGACGTGTAGTTTTCATCTTTAGCGTCTTCTGTACCATTTCAATGTTTTCCTTCTTTTTTTGGTTTATGCATCGTTTTTATTTTCAAAGTAAAAAATATCTTTTACTTTGGGGCAAAGATAGAAAAAGAAATGCATGCACTTGAACCATAGTCCCTGTGAAGGGCCATTCAGAGTTTGGGGGGCTCCACTAAGATAGTGCGGCACATGT
This sequence comes from Herpailurus yagouaroundi, assembly GCF_014898765.1. Classification (NCBI taxonomy): domain Eukaryota; kingdom Metazoa; phylum Chordata; class Mammalia; order Carnivora; family Felidae; genus Herpailurus; species Herpailurus yagouaroundi. The sequence continues at coordinate 195,814 of NW_024412707.1, read as the reverse complement.
GCACACAGGCAAGCACTTGGTGGAGTCTATCTGTGGGCTTCTGCACCAACCTTTTGTGAGTCAAACTGCAGTAGGGCAGGCTGTGTGGCTTTAAGTGCATGCATTCTCAAGTGCTCACGTTCACACAGCTTTTATGTAATTGCTCACGTTGTCCACCTCGCTGTTTTAACATTCTCCTAATAACCAGTGGCTGGGAGTCTGAGCCAGGTTCTTGAATAAAGGCTTCAGGGTTGCTTCTCTGTGCTAACAGTGCTCGCAGAGGCCTGGCAGGCAACCTGGAGTGGGAACTGCCCCCTGTGGGCCGTCCCCTTATGGTCCTGCTCTACCAGCCCACTCAACAGCCTGGCGTGAGACCCTATTCGTGGGCACACTTGTGGGGAAGCAGGAGACAGCCCTGCTGGCGGGCACATGAGGCTGAGAGGGTCCGGAGACATCGCTTGTAGCCATTCAACTTAGGAGCAAACAAGGTTTTTGATCTGTGTTGGTTTGCTTGTTTTGTTTTGGTTGGGTTTCTCTTTGAAAATGTACTCTTTATAATAAAAAGGATGAGAGAAAACTACACTAAGATGCTATAGGGAATGGTGGTGAGGTGAGTAGTTTTTCCTCTCCACTTATTTCCAAATTTGTGTGTAATGTTCTATTACTTTTATTAAAAAAAAAAAAACACAAAACTGTAATGAACAAAGAAAAGAAGGTCAAAAGCTCCTTAGCTCTGTGGGACTTTGGGGGAGAATCGTTCACTAGTTTTTAAATTTTGCTCTGTTGTGGTACCCTCAGGCTACCAAGCGGCCGGGAAAAGAGGACAGAGCTGGAAAGTAGGGGCTCACTCCCACTTACCCAAAAGAGCCTTAATCTAGGTTATATGTTGAGCTTCCTAGCAAGAGGTCTTTTACCAGAGGCTTTCATGGCACCAAACAAAGGTTTAAATAGTGGCATTTCCCAAATATTCCCCCTTTTAAGAACTAACAGTTTACTTTTCAAACCATTTGGTAAGGTTTATCCTATAACTTATTACACCTATCATGTGACTTCAACAAACAGATTATGTGTAACCTGACTTTTTTTTTTTTAAGTTTATTTATTTTTGAGAGAGAGAGAGAGAGAGAGACAGACAGACAGAGCATGAATGGGGGAGTGGCAGCCAAAGAGGGAAACACAGAATTGGAAGCAGGCTCCAGGCTCTGAGCCATCAGCCCAGAGCCCGAAGCGGGGCTCGAACTCACGGACCGCGAGATCGTGACCTGAGCTGAAGTCGGATGCTTAACCGACTGAGCCACCCAGGAGTCCCTAACCTGACCTTTTTTGATGACAGGGATGCATCTTTCTGTAGCTAGTGTATTCAGCTGCAGCCCTATGGTGCCTCAGAGCTTACCATGGTGAGTCTGTACCATCCACATAGGCAGCTGGGCTCTGAGCATCCTAGCTGCTTCCTCCAGTCTTCATTTACAAGAGGCAGCATGGCACAGTGCTTAACAGACTTGGATCTCAATCCAAATCAGGGTTTATTACCTTGGGTAACTTACTTAACTGTTCAGTGTCTCAGTTTCCTCATCTGTAAAATGGGTATGTAATAATGCCTACCCCATAGGCTTGTTGGAGAGTGTGTCAATACAGGCAACTTAGCACAGTGCCTGGTATGGCATAAGCACTCAATCTGTGTTAATATTGGTGTTGTTATGATGACAATTATTACAGTTGTTAGGTCTGCTATGGTTACATATGTATCTTGAGCATCTGCTAACTGTGGGACTGTTTTGGGACAGGCCCCTTCCCATTTCCAATTTGCTATTTGTACTCAGCTGTGATCCTGGAAACAAGTTCAATGAATGTCTCAGACCATTTTCAGTGAGGGCTGATCCCTAACAGGGGCTCTTAGTCAAGTGGACAGAGTTTGAAATATCTATCGTGATGGCTCAGAAGCCTATTCCCTATAAGGAGAGGATAATAAGAGAGTTATAAGATGTGGTGTTTGGTACTCAGGAGGGAGGAGCACACAAGAAAAGCAGAGGGTGTTTTTGTTTTTTGTCTTTTTTTTTTTTTTTGAGTAGCAGGCAAAAGTGTATTAGAGTATAAGATTAGAAAGTAAGAATAATAGGAAAGCTCTCTTTACAGAGAGGGGACATTTGAAAGTGACTGCCTCTGTTTTTTGCTTTTTAAGAAAGCTTACATGTCTTAGGAGGAACTGAAGAGTCCCCCAGAAGGCACAAATATATAAAAATTAGCTCCAGGGGCTGTACTGGGAGGTAAAGGCCTGTATACCTCATATATTCCAGCCGATAAACAGACAGGAGATAGGTGGACATGGCAAAGTCCAGCTTGTTGATGAGGGCGGACACTTCGGGGGCAGGGTCCAGCAGGTTGATGATGGTGCTGCGGAGCTCACTCAGTTCAGCCTAGGAGGAAATAAAAGGCTCAAGGGCTCTCACACAAGCACCTGGAGGGGAAAGCGGCCCTCCTCCAGGAGAGGTAGATAACATGTGATAACAAGGACAAAGAAAGGATCTGCCCATTGTTCAAGAAAGCTTAGCAAAATCCCTGCCCTGCATCATCTATACTCGGCAGGGTGAGAATCCTTACAGGGGTGACTGTGTCGTTTTTCATGGCCGAGTTATACTGGAGGACGGAACGCAGTGGTTCTTTGCTGGGAAACGTGAGCAGGGGTGACTTGGTGGCTATTTCACAGACCCCTTCGTACCATTCTTCTGGCCAAAGTCCTGCAAGAGAGTGCCCACAAGTGAGACCACCACCTTGCTCAAGAATCACTATAGAGCAGTTGACAATGACCATTTCTACAGTCGTGGGTCCTTTGCTTGAGCCAATTACCCCAAAATGGGGCACAGAAATGAGTTTGTCTTCTAACTCGGATGGGTTTTTTTCTAAGATTCATGGTATTCTTAGAACCCTAAAATACATCTGGGAAGTATAACATTTGCATACACACTTGTAGGAAGCAGCAGCTGAATTTGAACTAATTTTGAATGCATACACATTCATAATTAGGTAGAGTCCTACTTCCACCTTTGTTTTCACTCTGCACTCTTGTCTTCCCCAGAAGAGCAAGTATTGCCCTACCTGACCCCTCCACTGCGAATCCCATCAGCACAGAATAGAGCCAGAAGTCCCGGAAGAGCTTCTGCAACCGAGGTTTGGCTTCTTTGATGGGAGGCAACCTTCGGGTGAGCTGATATACCAAGGACAGAGGGAGAAAAGGAAGTTATTTGCTTGTAAGCCCTAAAACCTACAGATGTGAAATCAACCACAGATTCATTCTCCAAGAATCTGTCAGTCATTTTGGGTAGGAAAAGACACACTGAGCAGTGACCAACACCTCTTGATCAGTTCACTGGTAAATACTCACCCATTCGGCAAACACTTATTGAGTAGCTAATCTGCACCAGGCACCATGCCTGGGAGGTGAAAAGCCCCATTCCTGCAGAGGACTTGCTGCCTAGTTTGGAGGCAGGTGAGGAAATAATCACAGTGTGGCAGAGATCCTGGAGAAGGTGTCATGGGTCTCAATGTTACTATGCAAGGAACTCTTAGCCAGGCAGAGAAGAGAAAGCAGCCCATCCTGTGTAGAGCATGGAGGGCCTGGGGAGGCTGGAGCTCAGGTGAACAGTTGTGACTGAAGAGAAAGTGTGATCGTGAGAAATCTCATGGATCAAGGAGAAGTGGTTTTCAGATCTTTTCTGGCAGCGCAACTTTTCCAAACAATAATCTTGGGCAGAATCCCAAGATGTAAAACAGGTATAGGCAGAGTTGCTTAGGCGCAGGAGTGAGAAGCTGAAGTCCCTGCATCCTTGCTCCAGGTGGTGTCCCGCCCAGTATAAAGCAGGCAGTAGCTTGTAGTTATGCAAAAAACGTTAAATTTGCGCACAGCACCTCACCTATTGGACAAATTGGTCCTCACAGAACCCCCAGAGGACGTCAAGCCTCCTACGGTGATAATCAACCTACGATGAGGGGTCTCTGCAACACAAACATTCATGAGTGCCAAGTATGGGCCAGGGTCATGGGGTAGGACACATGATGATAGATACCATTGCTGGCAGGGGTGGGGGATCACAGAGAGAGATGGGCACCTGAACCCATGACTGGTAAGGACTATATAAACTGGTACACTATTTCCTGGAAAGCAATTTGGTAAAATGAATAAAAAATTCTAAATAATCCCATCATTTCACCAAAAATCTCCTCTCTAGCAATATATCCAAAAAAAATCTGAGTTAGGCACAAAAGTGTTGTAAGATTTGTTAGAACAGAAAAATAAATAAGGGCACCTGGGTAGCTTAGTCAGTTAAGTGTCTAACTCTTGACTTCAGTTCAGGTCATTATTTTACAGTTCTTGGGTTCAAACCCCAAGTTGGGGACTGTCAGCACAGAGCCTGTTTGGATTCTCTCTTTCTCTCCCCGCCATCCCTCCCCCTGCTCATGCTCTCTCTCAAAATAGATAAACTTAAAAAAAAAAAAAAAAAAAGAGTTGGACGCTTAACTAAGTCACCCAGGCACCCCTGGATCCTGGATTTTAAAAAGCTATCAAAGAAAAATATGGGGCGCCTGGGTGGCGCAGTCGGTTAAGCGTCCGACTTCAGCCAGGTCACGATCTTGCGGTCCGTGAGTTCGAGCCCCGTGTCGGGCTCTGGGCTGATGGCTCAGAGCCTGGAGCCTGTTTCCGATTCTGTGTCTTCCTCTCTCTCTGCCCCTCCCCCGTTCATGCTCTGTCTCTCTCTGTCCCAAAAATAAATAAGCGTTGGGAAAAAAAAAAATTAAAAAAAAAAAAAAAAGAAAAATAAATAAATAGTAAATAAATAAATAAAAAGCTATCAAAGAAGTCATGGAGAAATCTGACTGGGATATGTCTGATATGAGAGAGGAGGATTGATTTTCCTAGATGTTAACAGTGGTGCAGAGTAGGGCAGAGACCCTTCCATTTAAGAGACAAAGCTCCAGTACCCAGGGCTGAAGTGTAATGACCTCTACAACTCCCTTTCAAATACCTCAGGAGATACCCTCAGGGGGCACGCACACAGGGAATTAAGCAGATAAGGCAAAATAGTAACTGTTTTATCTAGGATGCTGGTATATGGATGTCCATTATTCAATTCTTCCAATTGCTCTGTATATTTAAAAATTTTTTTTTTCAACTTTTTTTTTTATTTATTTTTGGGACAGAGAGAGACAGAGCATGAACGGGGGAGGGGCAGAGAGAGAGGGAGACACAGAATCGGAAACAGGCTCCAGGCTCCGAGCCATCAGCCCAGAGCCTGACGCGGGGCTCGAACTCACGGACCGCGAGATCGTGACCTGGCTGAAGTCGGACGCTTAACCGACTGCGCCACCCAGGTGCCCCATGCTCTGTATATTTTTAAATTTCATAATAAAAAGTTGGTGGGGCACCTGAGTGGCTTAGCCAGTTGGTTAAGCATCCAACTCTTGATTTCAGCTCAGGACATGATCTCATGGTTCCTGAGTTTGAGCCCTGCGTTGGGCTCTGTGCTGACAGTGCAGAGCCTGCTTGGGATTCTCTGTCTCCCTCCCTCTCTGCCCCTCCCCTGCTTGCTCTCTTTCTCTCTTTCCCTCTCTCGTAATAAATAAACTTAAAAAAAATTTTAACAAAAAAAAGCTGTAAAACATATCTAACCATAAGGCAAGCCTTGTAACTAGAAAGAAAACAATGGAGTATGTGTGGCGGAAGGTACTGATTTACAGTGGGGGCCAAAACTATACACCTCCATTGGGATACAGATCCAAAACTGTCAGAATTGTCAAGAAGGGCTGTCAACACTCAGTTACATGATCAGAAACCTAGATATGTAAGGGGCACCTGGGTGGCTCAGTCAGTTAAGCATCTGACTTTGGCTCAGATCATGGTCTCATGGTTTGTGGGTTTAAGCCCTGCTTCAAAATTCTCTCTCTCAGCCCCTCACTCACTCACACTATCTCTCTCAAATATAATAAGAATAAAAAAAGAAATCAAGCTACGTAAGAAACATTATTGATTAGTTTAAAATAATCTAAACAATATATACTCATAGAAAAGAAATTTCAGCAAAGAAGTACGTAGAGTGAAAAAGGAACACTTTCTACCTGCCTTCCGTGTCCAATGTTAAAAGCTGGCTGCATCTCCTTCCAGACCTTTCCTGTGAATAAACTATGTGTGGTGAAAGTGATAATAGCTAACATTTACTGAGCATTTACTGAGTGCTGGGTGCCATTCTCTGTGCTTTCCACACATTATTACCTCATTTAATTTTCACAGCAACCTTATACAGTAGGTATAACTACTGTTTCAGAGAGGAGAATACAGAGGGCAGGAGGTGGGATTCCTGTCAGAGTAGCCAGTTCAGCCTTGGTGAAGCCCAGAGCAGATGATGTGAGCACAGCAGCCATGTGGTGGTCCAGAGAGACAATTTCCATGCAGAAAGAACAGCCAGTGCTAAATCTCTGGCGGGGGCCAAGCTTAGTGTGTGAGAACAAGGTAGAGGTGGAGGGAGCTGGCCTGGAGCAGATTATTAGATCCCTGAAGATTCCAGACAGAGGTAATGGACACTCTGAGCCAGCATAATGGTGCCCACACTGAAGTCCTAGTACTGAGTAGGAACGATGAAGATTCTGAGAAAGCAACGTGTGAGTAAAGCTAGTGAGTGCTAACCTAGACCCAAATCCAGCCACTCTTGCCAGGTCTTGAACACAATGGACAACCCTTTACATGCCAGAAATTTCTCAAAATGAGTAACACACAGACGCCCTGCTATGGGCTCCTTAAGAGCACCTACAGAGTCCCCAGAGAGTTATGTTCTCCCTTTAGAGGGTCTCTGGGTGACAAACACACTCTCAGGTACCAAAATCAGGGAGCAGCACTCTGTGACAAGTTGGTCTTCTAGGCAATCCAGAACATTCCTATAATAACATTTTATTTATTTATTTATTTATTTATTTATTTATTTATTTAGTGAGAGAGAGAGAGACAGAGGGAGAGGGAGAGATGGCGGGGAGAGATGAGGGAGGGGGAGAGATGGAGGGAGGGAGGAAGGGGGAGAGAGAGGGAGAGAGGGGGGGAGAGAGAGGGAGAGAGGGAGGGAGAGAGGGGGAGGGGAGAGAGGGGGAGGGGGAGGGGGAGAGCGGGCGAGAGAGAGAGAGAGAGAGAGAGAGAGAGAGAGAGAGAGAATCTTAAGCAAGCTCCACACTCAGCATGGAGGGTGACGCAGGGCTCAATTCCACAACCCTGGGATCATGACCTGAGCCAAAACCAAGAGTCATATGCTCAACCAACTCAACCAATTGAGTCACCCAGGTACTCCAATGATGTTTTAGATTACAGAATCTAAAACTAATTTTATTTATTTATTTATTTATTTATTTATTAAAAAAATTTTTTTTAATGTTTTTATTTATTTTTGAGATAGGGAGAGACAGAACATGAACAGGGGAGGGTCAGAGAGAGGGAGACACAGAATCCGAAACAGGCTCCAGGCCCTGAGCTGTCAGCACAGAGCCCAACGTGGGGCTCGAACTCAGGGACCACGAGCTCATGACCTGAGCCAAAGTCGGCCGCTTAACCGACTGAGCCACCCAGGCGCCCCTAAAACTAATTTTAAAGAGTGATCCTAGCCCCACAGATCCCTGTGAATGCCTAGGACCCGAAGTTTGGGAAGCACTGTTTGGTAATACCCTATCTGTCCTGCAATGGACATGGGATCTGGGCTGCAAGCCTGGCACAGAACACAGTGAGTGACCCCTGACTGAAGAAAGTTCGGTGCCAAGGTCTCCTTATGTTATAAATCACTAATCTCATTCCCTTCCTTCACTTTTCACAGAGGGACATGCTAATAGAAGCATGGGGACATGTGCCTAGTAGCCACATTAGCCCTGGAGACCAGGGCCAGGTCAGACATGGAGATCATCCCAGTGGGAGAATTCAAAGCTAGAGGGCAGGCAGAGGGCCTCTGCTTTCAGGGGAACATTATAGCTACCCCCAATGCAACCAAGCCTCCAGAGCTCTGAAGAGTATGTCAATTATGTGGTGGCTTCAGCAAGGACTGTGTCCACAAGCACATTGACAAAGTGACAAATCAGGCCTTCAAAACACCAGCTGCACCAGAACTGGGGCAGAGAAGTCAGAAGTCACTCAGCAGAGATCAAAGACACAGCCGAGGGGGTTTGTGCTGACAAAGCTAGTTGAATGGTGTTTGATTTGGGACATATTTACTTTGGAAAATACCCAATACCAGCCCAGCATCAAAGTTCACATTGAAACCCTGCTGGTGACCTTGGCTCATTTCATCTCTGCCACACTTCTCAGAAGCACAGAGGTGAGTTGGGTTTCTGACATTTCTGCTGATTATAAACTCTTATTTGCGGTGGTTAGAGATGGGTAACTGGTGCATTTCTCTATCAAACTACAAGTTCAAAAGCTTTCTACATCATCCTAAAAATGGAAAAATGTTTTTATTTTTTAGTCTGCCTATTGTAACATTCGTCAGTTACGTTTTTGAGACAATTGACAAAATTGGAACAGGAACTAGAATAAAGTATTGTGCCTATGTTAGATTATTTTAAATGGATAACTGTACTATGATGGTGCATGAAAATATCCTTGTCCTTAGGCACTTTTCCCTAAAATATTAGAATTTAAAGTGAGAGGGACGTACAAGTGACCTATTGTCAGAAAGTTCAGAAAAAAAAGAGTATACATGTGTGCCTGTGTGCACACCCATACACACACACACACACACACACACACACACACACACACACACACGCATACACACGGAGAGAGCCATAAAGCAACTGTTCTAAAATACAAAAGCTGGTGAAATCTGGGTGCACAGGGATTGTTTTTTATGCTGATCTTTCAACTTCTGTAAGTTTGAAGTTATTCTAAAATGAAAGATTTTTAAAAAAAACTTTAGGCAGTTACTTCTCTCCCAACACATCTGCCCTCTTGGGGTCTGAAGACACACCCTGGAGGGACTAGGGTGTCCAGATGTTATGCTCTGATGCGTGATCAAAAAGGCTAAACCTGTTCCATACAATTGGCATGAGAAAGCGCCATATAAAGTTCCCAGAAAAGCAAACTTTTGAATGATTTACCTTTAAAAAATATTGCTTCTCTTCAAAGATAGTCATCTGGATTTAAACACAACTTAGTGATAGTTTTAAAGTGTCTTATATAATTCTTAATAAATGGCAAAATGACAGGAAGATGGGCCTTTTAGATCCTTAATTTAAAAAAAATTTTAGGGGCGCCTGGGTGGCGCAGTCGGTTAAGCGTCCGACTTCAGCCAGGTCACGATCTCGCGGTCCGTGAGTTTGAGCCCTGCGTCAGGCTCTGGGCTGATGGCTCGGAGCCTGGAGCCTGTTTCCGATTCTGTGTCTCCCTCTCTCTCTGCCCCTCCCCCGTTCATGCTCTGTCTCTCTCTGTCCCAAAAATAAATAAACGTTGGAAAAAAAAAATTAAAAAAAAAAAATAAAAAAAATTTTAATACTTATTTACTTTTGAGAGAGAGAGAGGCAGAGACAGAGACAGAATATGAGCCGGGGAGGGGAAGACAGAGAGGGAGACACAGAATCCGAAGCAGGCTCCAGGCTCTGAGCTGTCAGCACAGACGCAGAAGCAGGGCTTGAATCCAGGAACCGTGAGATCATGACCTGAGCTGAAGTTGGACACTTAACCGACTGAGCCACCCAGGTGCCCCTTAGATCCTTAATTTTAATCCACAAACAATATCAAAGAGCTTTTCTCCTTCCTCTAATAAGGGAATAATGAACACTATTTTTGGCTTTTTATCAGATAATGCAGAAACAGGGTATAAGAAGCTTCCAAATATACTACATGAATACATGAAAAAAACATGAATGTCTTCATCTCTGCCTCCTTATCTGGTCTCAGATTCCTTTTCCTGAACTCTTACTCATTCACGTTATTGTTGTTGTTTTTAACCTTGTTTTTATCTGAGAAGGATCCTTTTAAGTGCAGCCTAGAAAGGAGACTTTCATCACGTTGCTCACTTTCTTCTCTTTTTACAGTGTACTGCTATCAATATTCACGCCCAATTCTGTCTGGAAATTGGGCCCAGTTCTACCTGTAGCCAGACACATTAGAAGTTGTTTCCCGCAAGTGGGATAGGTGTGCAGCATGGTAGCCTCAGCTGGGTGCTGGTGGGGTGGGGGGGCGGTGTGGGGCAGGAAAAGACAGCGGACATTTTCTAAGTCAGAAACTGTGACTTGCCCTCTCCAAAATGTGTGATTCAAAAGTCTCTTGGTGGTGATTAGAACAGCATTTGAGCCGACTATTTTCACAGTACCATAGGGGAAGACCCAACCAAGGAGGGAGACTAGGGGGCAGAGAAACCAGTCCTGGTGCTTCCAGGCAAACAGGTGGAGGTTCCACTGCCACGTATAGTGACACAAGGCTCAGTATTCTGGTATGTAAAATGCTGGAAGGATGAAGTTAAGTTGCACAGATGAAGTTCCTTGTATAGCACCTGGCATTCAGCAGACACTCTATCAAGAACCACTGCTGTCATCAACATCAACAAAACCAAGAGCATCCCAAGTGGGGTATCTGTATAGCTAGCCCCATTTCCAGGCCTAACAAGTCCAAATATTTATTTAACAGGTGCCAGTAACTCTTATCTGGCTTGGACTAGAGGCAGATATTCTGGTGATCAAATATCTACCTAATGGGAGATGGTTACACACACACACACACACACACACACACACACACACACACACACACCAAACTTTACAAGACACAATTCTTCCATCTGGTTTCTTCAGAAGTGATGCTGGGATCACGTGTGATGGTGTAGCATTAAAAATGCCTGCTGTTGCTGTCCCAGAGAAACACAGAAGCATCAAATGATAGTTCATCTACCCAGGATGTAATTATTACATAGGAAGTAAGCAAGAGAAAGGTAAAGCCATTGGTAGGTAAAACTGATTTGACAAATCAAGGCACATCCTTCCTTGGAACAAGGCAAGGGATGGGTAGATAAAGACAGGCTTACTTACCACAGCATATATATTAAAAATTTACCTGGTTGATTTCAATAAAGGGACTGCCCCTCAGGCCTTTTAGTAAGAGCTGACATTACCCTAACACAGACCTTCTAAGTCTGGTAAGATTATTTCTAATTCAATGCTAGAAGCAGTTAAATAAGAAAGTTTTAGTAGTTCTCCTGCTAGCAGTGGGAGCCAAGTAACAGATGCAAAGAAGACAGCACATCTGCGGTAAGCCATATAACCTCACAGCTTCTGGGGCTCCAGGGGAAAGACGAGCCACCAGTCACCTTTCATTAGGCACCCAGAGGATCACTACATTACGACAAATTCCAAATCTTACGCAAATTACACAACCCCAAAATAATGACACAAATCTCACATTATCTTTAGGATATCTGTTTTCAGAAAAGCCTGGCCTGCATACATTTTGCAACATCTCCACTCAGGCCCCACCTCTTGGTGAAGCTTGGTGAAGCTCTCCTGGCACCCTGCTCCTACCACAGGAAGCAGAGCCGCACCGCAGCTCTGCACCCCTACCTGCTTTGGTAGTGTCCTTATGTGAGGCCCGTGCTTTATTACACATCTGCTCCCCATCAGGCGAGCAGAACCCCTTGGTGGGGGAGACTTTTGTGCCTCCCGTGCCTAAAATATGTTGTTTGGAAACAGGAGACAAAGTTTAGTGAATGAATGAAAAAGAAACTCCCTGGGAATGCTAAGCCCCCAGGATTCTATATGGTTTTAGTTTTGCAAACCTTAAAGAAGGGATTCTCAAGTAGGGTCCACAGATCCTTCAGGCAGGTTTATGAAACCACACAAAATATTAGTTACCTGTTTATCTTCACCAGCTTCTCTTAAAGTTCATGATCCTAAAATGGTTAAACACTCTGACTCCCAGGGCACCTTCCTGGGTCAAAACCCAGATGACTGCTTGTCATCTGAGCAGTGTGGTGGCAGGTCCATGAGGCCACCTCTCACCATGTCATTGGTTTTCTCTCCCAGCTTTAGCTCTGCCAAAATGAAATGCCCATTCCAATCCCTCATCATTTCTCTCATCCTAATGTCTATATGTGGGAGCAACAGCCTGGCTGGTCAGCTTGAGAAAGGAGGGGAAGATTCTATATCTGCAGACCCCCAATGGGGGCAGTTAAATAGCAAAAACCTGAGCATGCCACTTCTCCCTGCTGACTTCCACAAGGAAAATACGGTCACCAACGACTGGATCCCAGAGGGGGAGGAGGACGAGGACTATCTGGACCTGGAGAAGATATTCAGTGAAGATGATGACTATATTGACATCATCGATGCGGTTTCGCCAACCGATTCAGAGGCTGGCGAAGGGAACATCCTCCAGCTCTTCCAAGGCAAGAGCCGAATCCAGCGTCTCAACATCCTCAATGCAAAGTTCGCTTTCAACCTTTACAGAGCACTGAAGGAGCAGGTGCGTCCTTCCGACAACATCTTTATAGCCCCAGTGGGCATTTCCACCGCCATGGGTATGATTTCCTTTGGCCTGCAGGGGGAGACCTATGAACAAGTGCACTCGATTTTGCATTTTAAAGACTTTGTCAATGCCAGCAGCAAGTATGAGATCATGACCATTCACAATCTCTTCCGTAAGCTGACTCATCGCCTCTTCAGGAGGAATTTTGGGTACACACTGAGGTCGGTCAATGATCTTTATGTCCAGAAGCAATTTCCAATCCTGGATGACTTCAAAAGGAAAGTAAAAGAGTACTACTTTGCCGAGGCCCTGGAGGCTAACTTCTCAGACCCTGCCTTCATATCGAAAACCAATAACCACATTCTGAAGCTCACCAAGGGTCTCATAAAAGACGCTCTGGAGAATATAGACCCAGCTACTCAGATAATGATTCTAAACTGCATCTACTTTAAAGGTAAGAATAGCTGGGGCACCTGGGTGACTCAGTCGGTTAAGTGTCCGACTTTGGCTCAGGTTAGAATCTCATGGTTCGTGGGTTTGAGCCCTACGTTGGGCTCTGTGCTGACAGCTCAGAGCCTGGAGCCTGCTTCTGCATGTGCTCTCTCTCTCAAAAATAAATAAACATTAAAAAAAGAAAAATTTAAAGGTACGAATAGCTTAAGTTTCTCAAAACAAATTCGCAACATACTTTTAGTGCACAGATGGACTGAACATCAAGAACTATATTCTAGAGGCTCCTGGGTGGCTCAGTCAGTGGAGTGTCTGACTTCAGCTCAGATCATGGTCTCATTGTTCGTGGGTTCAAGCCCCACATTGGGCTCCATGCTGACAGCGTGGAGCCTGCTTGGATTCTCTCTCTCTTCCCCCCTCTCTGCCCCTCTCCCATTCATGCTCGCTCACTCTCTCTCAAAATAAATAAACTATACAAACTATTTTGAAAAAATGTTCTAGCTCTGATTTATCCAGGAAACCAAGACACAGGTTAGCTCACAGGGAAGATGAGGATGGGGTGATGGTGGCAGCTGACACTGAGCCCTAACTCTGTGCTTTCTGCTCACTGAATCTCCACCAAAACCTTGTTATTAGTGTTGCATGTTACAGATGGAGCCACTAAGGCACAGAGAAGTAAAATGAGGCTCCCAGGGCACACAGTCAATTAAGGGCAGAGCCAAGGTTGTCCCAGGTTGCTTTGTTAAATTGGAAGAAAAAATGGAAAACCTTTTTAGAATTTGGCCAGCCTAGATTTGAGGGTTTTTGGGGTGTTTTTTTCCATCTCCTTCCCCAATTATTGGTAAGCAGGAATATGGACAAGAGGCTGAAGACAGATGTCTGAAAACTGTTCAGCTTGACTAACTGACATGAACACCTGCAACTCCTTTTTGGGATACTTATGCACTAATGGGCAGGAGGGGGGGGGGGGAAATATACTATTATTTCTAGACCAACTGTTCTGCGCCAGGCAAGAAAGGAGGACATTCCCCAACCCCACACCACTATGCACATAGGACCCCTGGGATCCTAGAAATAAATTGGCAATGGACTTGTAAAACCCAAACCTCTTTCATAGTGCCCTGGGACCTGAACCAGAAGAAACCTCTACCCCACTCTACAAGCCTAGAGAGCCAGAGGGCAGACACAAGGAATGAGTCTATATCTCAACGACTCATGGTGACACACAATCACTCTCCTCTCTGCCACCAAGAACTGGCAGGCACCAGCTAGAGTCAGTCCCCCAGGTCTGGGAGGCCACGCTTCTTCGCTACTTAGCTCCAGTGTTGGTTATAGCAGCCCAGAGAGGTGAAGGACAGGAGACCTCTCTTGGCTGCTGCTCTGAGGTAGTGGGGCTGCTGAAGGTAAGCCGAGACCTCCTCACAGCTGTGTCAGGTAGGCATTCTGCCAGATGGGCAAAGTAGGGCTGAAGCAGCCAAGACCACAGGAGGGACATGGAGGCTGAGCCAGGTCCCTGGGCTTCCTCCCCGAATGCCAGGCACACCGCTGGCCTTGTGGTGGGTAGATCAAAGGCTGAGGCTCTAGCAGGCTTGTGACAGACACAGACACACACACATGAACTATATATACAATGAACACATACATATAATTTTTATTACTGGCTGTAAGTATGTCTTTTGGAAGTGAGCAAACTGGAGTGTAAGCCCTGGCCTCACCACTCCCTATTCATGTGGCCTCAGGAAAGTCATTCAATGTCTCTGCGACTCAATTTCCTCACCTTTATCACAGAGATGATAACATCTACTCTAACAGGGCTGTGTGCAGGACTGCAAGAGACAGTGATACAGTGCTAGCCCAGTATGTGGAATGTGGCAGGAGTTTAATGAACTTGAATGAGTAAAACTGCAGATGTCAATGTCATATAATATATTAAGTAGGTATGATATTGCTAGTGATGTTTACTCTGCTTCTATGGGCAACTAACCTATGTTTAGGAATGGCTTTAGAACAGCCAGTGTAAGTTACTTGGGCAGCATCAAGGCCCTCAATCTTACTGGTCTGTGGGGCACCCTGGACACGAATGCCTACGCATTAGGCTAGCTGGATGATTGGGAATAGACAGAGAAACACAGCAGCAAGCCACTCATGCCAGCATGGGCTTCAGAAATAACTAGGACAGTCAGTTTATGACCTCCTGCACACAGTGACCAGTGTAACGCCAAAGGGCAAAAGTGGCAAATATATGTGCGTCCTTTTCCCCTCATGTTGGATAGTCACTTAATTTAGTGTTGGAACCAGAGGGATGAAATGCTAATAGGAGTTAGTCTTTCATTGATGCTTATCAAAAGAAAGGAAGGTCTAGAGGTGTATTTTATTTTATTTTATTTTATTTTATTTTATTTTATTTTGAGAGAAAGAGAGTGTGTGTGGGAGTGGGGAAGGGGCAGAGGGAGAGAGGGAGAGAGAGAATCTTGGGCTCCGCACCCAGCTCAGATCTAACACAGGGCTCAAAGTCATGACCGTGAGATCATGACCTGAGCCAAAATCAAGAGTCGGACACTTAACTGACTGAGCCACCCAGACGTCCCTAGAAGTGTAATTTTAATCACCAGCTTCTAAATCTGTTACTAATTTGATTTTTAATTACAAATGTTATAACCACATTGCAAAGCCAATAAAAACAGAGGTTGGGCCTCAGGAGGAAGTCAGAAGAATCCTAGGAGACATGTGACAGCTCCAGCAGAAGGGTAGTGACATCCGTGGTTGCAACAACCTGGGGGCAGGGGGAAGCACCCCTGGCATCTCAGGGGCAAAGGTCAAGGATGCTGCTAAACACCCTACAAGGCAGGACAGCCCCCACAACAGAGAACTGCCCAAATGTCAACAGTGCCGAGGCCGAGAAGCCTGGGGCAGAGGCCCGCACAGGGAGAAGGAAACCTAGCTCCCATCACAGGCAGGCAGTTTAAACCTCCTCCTAAAGAACCTCCAGCTTACCTCATCCCAGCAGTTCTAACTACCAACTGGAAACCTAGAACAAGTTACTTAGCCTCTTTGTGCCTCTGCTTCCTTGTCTGTAAAACAGGGCTAATAATAAAAAGCATGCACCTCATATGGTTGCTAGGAGGAAGGAATGAGTGATCCAGGAGAGATGCTTAGGGGAACGCAGGCACACTGCCAGTTCTCCATTGTCAGTCAGCAGTCATTAGTAGCTACCAGCACCTTAGAGCTAAAAGAGAGGCGTGCTTATTCCTGGATACAGTGTTACACCGGAATCTTTTTTTTTTTTTTTTTTTTTTAGTTTAGTTATTTATTTTGAGAGAATAAGAGTGAGAGAGAGTGTGTGTGTGCAAACGAGGAAGGGGGGCAGAGAGAGAGAGGGAGACAAAGAATCCCTGGCACGCTCTGTGCTATTAGCATAGAGCCTGACCTGGGGCTTGATCTCACAAACCATGAGATCATGACCTGAATGGAAATCAAGAGTCGGATGCTTAACCGACTGAGCTATGTAGACACCCCACACCCAAATCTGATGTGAAGATCTGATGGCATCATCAGTGTGTGCAGCTAGTCCCTATCGAATCGCAGAGTGGAAAGGATGAAAGCCATCAAACTAGAGCTGTCATGAGAAAAAAGCTACTCTTTTTATAGATCAACAACAAGCAGAGGTCCAGGCATGTTAGGCATCTTGCTAGAGTCAAACAACTAGTTAGTGCCTGCATCTACACCAGAATTCATTCCAGTCTATTTCTCTACCATTATCACGCTTCCTACAGGTATGTTAGCATTGTGACCTTCTTGGAATCATTTAGAACAGTGGTCCTCAAAGTGTGGTCTCTGGACCAGGAGCATCAGCATCACCTGGGAACTTGTTAGAAATCCAAGTTCTTGGCTCAAATCAGACCTACAGAACCAGGGACACTGGGGGTGGGCCCTGTAGCCAGAACAAGTCCTTCGGGTGTTTCTGTTGCACACTTACATGTGTGGACCACTGCTTTAAAATAACATTTTAATAAAAGCCTTGTTCTTGTTGACTTTACAGGATCCTGGGTGAATAAATTCCCAGTAGAAATGACACACAACCACAACTTCCGACTCAATGAACGAGAAGTAGTCAAAGTTTCCATGATGCAGACCAAGGGGAACTTTCTGGCCGCAAATGACCAGGAGCTGGACTGTGATGTCCTGCGGCTGGAGTATGTGGGGGGCATCAGCATGCTAATTGTGGTCCCTCACAAGCTGTCTGGGATGAAGACCCTTGAGACACAGCTGACACCACAGGTGGTGGAGAGATGGCAGAAAAGCATGACAAACAGGTACTTTAAGTTGAATGTTCTTTTGATCTCTGGGAGGCTGGGAGAGCCCAGGAATACTGGGAACTTTGGTCATTTTAAGAAGGAAGCTGTGTGCACAAAAAAAACAAGAACTGTTACACTGGGTCACTCTTGTTAATTCAGACCAAATTTCCTGCTCAGTGAGAAGTAATCAGAAAGCATCTGTGAGAAACACATCTGCCTTCCCTATGACAGTTTCAGAAGTGAGGGGCAGGTGACTTTGTGCCAGTATGGAAACAATCCTGGCTCTGCCATCTAGTTGCTCTGTGGCTTTGAGCCCTGGCTTTGTCATCCGTAAAGGTAGCATGATTCCATGATTTCCCAGGGTCACAGAGAGAAATAAATAGAAATGTAATATTGAGCATCCCTCACAGCGCCTGGTGCCTGAGAGGTGTTCAACAAAGATGAGCTTTCCCTTTCCTGAGCAGGAAATCCTGTGGTCCTTGTAGCCTATTAAGGACATGTCATTCATGATTTTCCTCTTACTATTTATTACTCCATAGACAAAACTACAGGTTTTAAATATTTACTATGACTATTAGAGGATCATGGCAGAAAGAATAAAAAAGTTGTTTTTCTGCTTTATTTAATACTGGCTAGGCCCATATTAAGATATGAATTTGGTTCAGATTTCCTTTTGGGACAAAAATACAAAGAAATGAGGGATGCCTGGGTGGCTCAGTCGGTTGAGCATCTGACTCTTGATTTCGGCTCAGGTCATGATGCCAGGGTCATGGGATTGAGCCCCATGTTGGGCTCTGAGCTCAGCATATGGCCTGCTTGAGATCCTCTCTCTCTCTCTCTCTCTCTCTCTCAAAAAGAAAACAAAAAAAAAGTCCCTCTTGTGTCTGCATCCTTCTTAACCTCACTGCCATGACCTCCTACCCTGAGCCAGGAAGGCCTAACCAGCCTGTCCATTCCATTCCTCAAGCCACCCCGCACTGGCCTCCAAACAGCATTCCCAAAACACCCTCCCACTCCACCTCCTCTTCTCATAAGCTCTCTGTGGGCCCCCTGCCCATGGGATGTGGCCTAGCTTCTTGGCTAGGCCCAAAGACACAGCCCCCATCTGACCTGCTCCTGCCAAGTGCCCCATTGTACCCCAGCCATACCACAGCCTTAAGCTCCCTCCAGGCTTTGCTCATACCATCTCTCAAGCTGTGGGCAGCCTCCAGGCCACAGGAATATCCCTCCTCCCCATCCCCTGTTGGATGGCTCCAGTACTTAGATCTATTCTAGTTGTTCAGACATTATCATACCACCTTTACAATTCTGTTGCTTCACACATGTGAGTACTGGCTTGGTAAAAGGGAAGCAAACTCTTGAAAAGGGGGACCATGCCTGATGTCCTCTTTATCTCCTTCATGTGCTGGACTTGGCCCTATGGGCACTAGAGTTGCTGTTTATCAATAAGGACTGAATGTGTTGAGGCAAGGACTGAGAACATTTAGCACTGTCTGGCAAACGAAGGCTTCTTTTTTCAGTACACTGACCAGATATTTAATTGCTTACTTAACAAAATAAGAAATGCCTAAAATCAAGGACCCAAACAAGAGAATTATTTTAGATACCCTCAAACCATAAACCAGTAACCATTCTGCTGCTGGCCAGGAAGGCAGGATGTGAATCCCACAGTATGGAGGAAATGACTGCACAGTACTAACCATATCTCCATTTTAAGGAACTGGAATCATAATGGAAGGTCTCTCTCAAATCCTCAACTGACAGTACTAGGATGTGAATTTTAAGAAGTGCTGCATTATTTCTGTGGTAAAAACAACCTGGGGTTGGTGGGAGAAAGGTAGGTTGTGGACATCTGAGGGAAAGACATGATTCTTGTATAACTTGTGGTTCAATAAAACTGGGCCCCCTTTCCTTCTCTGATCAGAACTCGAGAGGTGCTTCTGCCTAAATTCAAGCTGGAGAAGAACTACAACCTGGTGGAGGCCCTGAAGTCAATGGGGGTCACAGCGCTGTTTGACAAAGACAGCAATATGGCAGGAATCTCAGACCACAGGATCACCATCGATCTGGTAATCTCTCCCCTTGTCCACCCTCTGCACCTGACCCCAGGATCTTCCCCCAGCAAAGCCTCCCTCCTGCCTCACATGACTTCACAGCTCAGGGGTGCTGGGTCTGCTCTCCCTGGGTCTGTCAGGCACTGAGTGGGCAGGGTAGTCTGTTTTAGGGAGCACCATGGTAGCCCCCATCCCCACTGACAGCAGAAAGAGATGGGGTGTGTGCTCCAATCTGTGAAATACCTACACCCAGCTGAATCATGAAAGGCTCATTAAATACATGCAGAGACACTGCATGACCTGCATGCTGAACTTAACACAACCACAGACACTTCACACAAAAAAAGAGAGAATACCAGTCCAAACAACGTGCTGATCGAGGCCCAACCCTTCTGGCAATGCACCTAGAGCTGCTCTCTTGCTGGCAGACCACTCATACTGTCACCACTATGAGCGACTGTAATGTTGGAGTTTAAAGATACACACTGTTTAGGGGCGCCTGGGTGGCTCAGTTGGTTAAATGTCTGACTTTGGCTCAGGTCATGATCTCATGGTTTGTGAGTTTGAGCCACATATCAGGGTCTGTGCTGGCAGCTCAGAGCCTGGAGCCTGCTTCGTATTCTGTGTCTCCCTTTCTCTCAGTCCCTCTCCCACTCACAATTTGTCTCTCTCAATCTTGCAAAAATAAACAAACATTAAAAAAAAAAAAAGATACACAGTTTACACAACACAGCTTCTGAGCACAATTACTGCACCTGGAAGGAGGTGAGCAAGACCTTCAAGGGTCCTTCTGACCAGCTGTGGTTTGGGTCTTGTATGTGGTCTTTCCACCCTGAATGAAAGGAGACTCCACTCTATTCTCTATCCCTCTGTGTGCCCACTGATGGGATCTGACAACTTTCCTTTCCATTTTCAAACAGTTCAAGCACCAAGGTACCATCATGGTGAACGAAGAGGGCACCCAAGCTGCCGCCGTGACCACTGTGGGGTTCATGCCACTGTCTACCCAAGTCCGTTTCACTGTCGACCGCCCCTTTCTGTTCCTCATCTATGAGCACCGCACCAGCTGCCTACTCTTCATGGGGAGAGTTGCCAACCCCACCAAGTCCTAAAGGTGGAGGTCTGGGCATTTCAAGTGTTTTGGGGCCACTCTGTAATTCTGGTTCCATTCTAACAATGAGAACGGAGATGTTTTGCCATCATGGCTTTCATGGTTTATGCTACCATTCTGAAATCGAGGCCCATAGGAGACAAGAAATTTACAAACGACCAAGAAGCTCACTGGAATCAGTTCAGCACAGTGAATAATGCCAGCAGTTCATAGAAGTTAATGTACCTGTGACATGTCAGCTGTTACCTAGAGGGTGTCAACAACATACAGATGGGTTTACTTCCTCCTCCTCAGTGCAAACCTGTGGAGGTCCTGCCTGCACACCTCCTTCCCCTGCAGTCCCCGTCCTTGAGCATTTGGCTCTATTACTCAAATTACCAGCGCTCCTCATCTGAACACAGAACACAGAAATGAGCTGCAGGACTAATTTCTCACCTCTCCCAAGGCTGGTGCCTAGGACAGAAGCAACCTCATGACATTTAAGGGGTGCCCTGGGTGCTAGCGCTTCATTCTCTCAAGGTTCAACCTTCCGAATTGATGCTAAATGTCATCTATACTTCTGCTATCACCTCACTGCTGCCCAGAAGACAGCATGTACACATGGCACCATGCTTCCTACCTTAGCGATAAATACATATCGCCACTTTTACTGTGTCTGTTATAATTCTCTATTTTTTCTCTATTGAGGCTCAAATAACTAAGAAAAGCCAAATTCAAAACAGCTGACATCCCTAGGAATGACAGAGGTTGACAATAAGCAACTTAAGTTCTTCACAGTGACTTATGTGCTACACATGGGGCATGTTCCTCAGGATCAGGATGTGGTGAGTGAGGGGGCAAAGATGTTGTGGATGGGGCTTTGTGGAAATTCCTGAAATGCTAGTCTTTAAGTGGGGCACATGCTTCAGCTTTATCCCTGGACACAGGGAGACCGTCAGACAACTTCCTATAGTAGGTCTGGTTTGAGAAAACAGGTGGCATCTGAGGAATATGTTTCCAGATCCTTCGTTACCTGGATAAGACGAGTGGAATCCAAAAAGGCTGCTCAGAATTCAAGAGTGGGGGCACCTCTGCAGTCTGGGGATTTGGGCAGTGACAGGGAGAGCATCCCAAGTGCTGTGTGGCTAACTCTGACCCCCACAGCCCTGCAGGAGAATTTTTCTCTTCCCTTTTCTGCAGAGGAGGAAGACCAGGGTTTGAGCACAGGTTGGTTTGACTCCAGGGTCACCCGTGGAGTCTTGTCATAGAGGGTTTTAGACCCAGTGAGACCAATTCCAGTTATGGGGCAGCAAAAGCAGAGCACCTCATGTTCCCCGTGGTAGGGGGCGCTGTGATGGGTGTGCAGGCAGGTTATCACTGAGTCCTCATACCAGCTCTAGGGGTTCAAGCTGTTACCATCTTCTTTTAGCAGCTGAAGAAACAATTAAAGATCACAGAGGAAACATGATCTGTCCCAGGCCCTCCTGTTAACTCTTAATACACCTCTCTACCTGCTTCCTTCCCAGCTTCCTGCACCAGAGCCTCCACCTCCATAGCAGGACTGAGGCTATGTCTTTCCCTATCACAGTCTCCTGTGCTCTTGGGAAGCCCTGAGCTTGCTGACACCCCACTCCTTGAATTCTTTCTCCAATTCACTTCCACACAGTCCTTTCAGGAAATGCTTGCCCTGCATTTTTTTTCCTGTTGGTTCCTCGTGCCCCTCCCATTCCTAAATGTGGCTCTCTCAAAAACTCTGCCTGTAGCCCTTTGCCATGCCTGTCCCCTATCCAAAAGGCAGCCGTCTCCCTTCCAATGTGACCTGTCCCACTTCTGCTGGAGCCAGCCCTCCTCTGTGACCTGGCCCAGGTCAAGGCCCTCCAACCTCCATGCTTTTCATTCACCTACATCCACTCAGAATGCACTCAGACCCCCTTTTTCAGAAACTAGCTGATCCAGGTTTTAAGGCCATAGAGTATTAATTCAAAGCACAGACTCTGGGCCAGGCTGCCTGAGTCCCAACCCTGGCTCTGACAATTAGCAGCTGTGGGACGCTGAGGCAAGTTCTGTGCCTCAGTTTCCCTACCTGTAAAATAGGGATAATAACAGCACCTACTTCGCAGCATTGTTATAAAAATTAAGGGAGTTAATGCTTGGAAGGGGTTTACATGAGTGTTTGGTGCTTAGCAAGAGTTAGGTAAGGCCTTCTTATTACTATCTTTGATGAGAAAGTACCTAGCCCAAGGGTTCCTAACTGGGGGTCCTTGGGTGGGTTTCTCCCACTCAACTTCCTGAGATTAAATGCAAAATCTTGTGAAGAAATGCCCTTCTATGGAAAAGAGAGGGCAAGGCTTTCAAAGGAGTCCATGACCTAAAATCTGTCAGTTCACAAACCTAATTTTACAGGCACTGAGAGAATAAATAACCTGCCCAAGGCTACAAAAATGACTAGTGGCACAGGTAAACTAACTCTCAGTGAAGTGCACAAATGTTTTCTGAGCAGGAAGCATATCTTATCAAATCACTGGTTTATGACAGTGGGGCACACAGGACTCTAAGCATTAGATACCTTTCAAGGTGCTTAATTAACACCTTGGCTAGACACCAAGAGAAGCAATTTAATCAGGATATTTCTAAAGAAATACTTTTCACAAACTTGCAGGTCAAAGATCACCAAACCTAAGCTCTGAAGGAGCCTCAGAGATCACATGACCTGGCCTCCAGTGACTCCCTCCAGACTCTTAAGGTTACTGATAAGTCACTGATAAGCTGCATTTGAACAGACACCCAGGCTTCCTGCCCCAAACCCACTGGTTCTTCCACTGAACTAAGTACTTGGAGACACTCATCAAAAGATGCAAAACAGAGTACCTTTTTCCAAAAGCAAGGAAAGAAAGGAAAAAAAGAAAGAAAGAAAGGCAAACATTCTTTAAAAAACGCTTTGGAAACTAGTTTCTCCCAGAGGGTCCAAGGGGTAAACCAGAAAGCAAATACAAGATCCCATGATCTCTGTGCTCTTTGTTGAGCAATAGAATCAAATATTTGTTTCCTCCCCCATAATATAACCATTAACTTTTGTTAAGACTACAATACTTATTCTATTCACGTAAAAGGTCACTGCAGTGGAGTAAACAAAGTATTTTAAGTGAGTGTGTGCTTGCCTATCACTGCTAACAGTCATGCCTACACTGACCCAGCACTTCAGAGGTTCATCTCCATCTTTTTGAGAAGCTCTGTGAGCAGAGTAAGCATAGAGAAGCTGTGATGCTCACCCAGGATCACACACACAGTACCAGGAGTCCAACCCCGACGCTTGTGATCCTAAACCCTATGTATTCCCAACCAACCTCATCAGTCATTGCTCCCAGGAAGTGCAGAGTGCCCTCTATGAATTTCTTCTATGCATTTATTTAAACTCTAAATGATAACAGCTACACATGCTGTACCCATGTGCCTGGGTCACAGAATTCTGGTGTTCAAACTCACTAGAATTCACTGAACGAGTGTCACCCCAAACATGCTCCCTGGCTGCCAAAACCTGCTCTCTCATGGAGCCTGCTACCAGCCCTTCTTGCCTCTAATAGGCCAGAAGAGTGCCATGGACTTTATGCCCCTCACCTTTCCCTCCATCCAAACAAAGGATCCATGTACAGTGGTACTTCTAAAACACAATTGTACACTAGTCAATATCAAGTATAAAGAGAAAATGTTTATGTTTTTAAAAACCAATGGAGATGGTGATGAAAAATACTGTGGCTGAGAGTCTTGGCCATTCTCAAATCCTCAAAGCCTGTGGGAGAGCACCTGATCGCAGGTATGAAGGTGGTAAAATTCCCAAAGGGAAGTGAAAAGCCATGATTACAGGGAGGCAGCTACAGGTGGAAGCTACACAAGCAAACTTGTAGGCCCCCTTGTCCCCTCAGGCACATTCAGGAAAAGGAGACTGTCCTGACCCAGATGCAAGCAAGTCAGCTCCTGCTCCAGAATTGGCTACTTACAGGGTGAGGGAGAGAGGAAAGGACAGGCAGAAGGAAGGTGAATAGAAGCAGAATGCACCACAATGTGCAACCTGTGACATCTTAAAGGTAAATGATAACAAACCAGTCGGTTTGTTATTTTTCACCCACCTTGGCCAGCTAAAATCAGACATCTAAGGTCCCCAGATTCTGAGTGATGATGTAGAATGCAATAAGTACAGAAACTTAGATCAGCAGAGGTGCCTCTCTGTCCACCTGCCTGACCTCTAGGCCCCTGGGTCACCCTGGCAGCTTGGGAGGTCAGCCCCTCTGGCGTTCCATGTGAAGGGACATGCATGTGAGTGCTCAAGAGTCAAACTACTGGGGGTGGGGTGAAGTGGGAAGGAACTGGAAGGCAGAATCAAGGGCTTAACTAGAAGGTAGATTTAGTGGAAGCTAGAGAATCACAGATGAAAACAAATACTAGAACCTGGGGCCCTGACTTAGGACTGGCAGCTGGGAACGGAGAAAGGGGAAAACAACTTCTACAAAGGTCATATGGGAAGAGGTGGCTGTAGGTTAAGACAGGACAAAATGGAGACAGCCTCTCCACCATGGAAGTGCTATGGCAGAGGATGGGGCCTATGTTGGGAGCTGCCTACCATGGCAGTGGGCGGGACTGTACCCCAAAGTATGACCAGCCCACTGTGTCAACAATGCCCCCACGGAGCGCACTGAGGGCTGCAGCTCCAAGAACCAGGCACCGTGCAGAGGCCCCAGGACTCATCTCACTGGAGGGGACCGAGAGGGGATGGAAGCAGAGCCTGCCCACTGTCAGTCAGAGGCACCAGAACAGGTTGTGAGACACAGGACAAACCCAGAGTCACACCTCAGACTTGGGAGCCACACAAGAGGGAACCACAGTGCGTTTCCTGGTCAACTGGCGAGGCGGCTCAGGCAGAGCACGGAGAAAGGGAGTGAGGTGGTATGGCCACAACAGGCACCTACCAATAGGACAGTCCCAGAACAGCTGTAGGTGGCAGAAACACCTCCAGAACAGCTGGAGGTGGCACACGTACAGAATCACTGCGGCCTCCACGCAGCATTCTGCTAAGGAATTTGCGGTGTACCACTAGGCACCACTGAAAATATGGTCACGGTATCTGAAGTTTAAAACCACTCAGTTGATGGGGGGTGGGAGGGAGGGGAGGGTAGGTGATGGGTATTGAAGAGGGCATCTTTTGGGATGAGCACTGGGTGTTGTATGGAAACCAATTTGACAATAAATTTCATATATCAAAAAAATAAAAAATAAAAAATGAAAATAAAACCACTCAGTTAATGAACACTCACCACAGCGATTACAGGAATGAGTACACCCAAGTTCCCCGCACTGCTAGAAGCCTAGAAAAGAATGGAATCGAGTCATCGGAAGCATGTATTTCTTTCATTAAAAGAGAAAAAAGACAAACATAGTGTTAATTTCAAAGAAATTGAGATACATACAAAGCGATATATAAACATGTTCACCCAACATCATTTTAATAGCAAAAAAAATGGGAAACATGTTAACCAGAATGATTACATAAATCATGGCCCCTGTGTATAATGAAATACCACACAGCTGTTAAAAAGACCGCTTTTGGGGCACCCAGGTGGCTTAGTCAGTCGAGCATCTGACTCAGTTTCAGCTCGGGTCATGATCTCATGGTTCGTGAGTTCAAGCCCTGCATCCCCTGCTTGGGATCATTTCTCTCCCCCTCTGTCTGCCCCTCCCCCATTCCTTTCTCTGTCTCTCAAAATAAATAAACTTGAAAAAAAAAAGACAACTTTCTGAAAAATATTTACTCATCCTTGGAAAGTCCCCACAGCAAAATCAGGATTTCAGAGTATGCTATAATCCCAATTATGTAAAATAAATATATCTGCATAAAAAAATCTAGGAAGGAGGGCACCTGGGTGGCTCTGTCAGTCTCTGTCAGTTAAGTGTCCAACTTTAGCTCAGGTCACAATTTCACAGTTTGTGAGTTTGAGCCCCACTGACAGCTCAGAGCCTGGAGCCTACTTCGGATTCTGCAGTTCCTTCTCTGTCTGCTCCTCCCCCACTCATACGTTGTCTCTCTCTCTCTCTCACACACAAAAATAAATAAACATTAAAAAATCTGGGAGGAAGTCTTTCAAAATGTCAGCAATGAGTAGAGGGATTATGGGTGCTTTTTACTTTATTAGTTATAGGTTTCTGCATCTTTTCTATAATAAACATATATTCTTTCCAAGTTATGGAAAATGTGGGGTTACTTAAAAAATAACTAGAAAAAAAATAAATAACTCTAAAAGGTAGGTTCCTGGAGGCTCCTGGGTGGCTTGGTTGGTAAAGCGTTCGACTTCAGCTCAGGTCATGATCTCACAGTTTGTGAGTTCAAGCTCCATGTCAGGTTTATGCTGACAGCTCAGAGCCCAGAGCCTTTCTCTGCTCCTCCCCTACTCATGCTATCTCTCTCTCTCTCTCTCAAAAATAAATAAACATTAAAAAAAAAATGTAAAAAAAGAAAAAAAGAAATCAGTCACCCAGATTACTGTCGGAGGAGTCCAGCAGAGGAAGGCTAAATTAGAGTGAAGGGTTTCAGAACCCCATATTGTACCAGCTACTCCCCCTTGGCCAAGATTTTCACACAGAGGGCTCCTTTTCATTTAGTTTCCAACTTAGCTGTCACCTCCTCAGAACCTCACACAGCCCGATCTAAAATGCCCCTCACCTCACTGTCCCGCTTTGTTTTTGCTGTCTGCAGGAGAAGGCAACTTGTCTGCCTACTCACTTCCATATCCCCAGCACCCACAACAAGGGTCAAGAAACTGTGGCCGATGGCCAAGTAT
Organism: Herpailurus yagouaroundi; assembly: GCF_014898765.1. Lineage (NCBI taxonomy): Eukaryota > Metazoa > Chordata > Mammalia > Carnivora > Felidae > Herpailurus > Herpailurus yagouaroundi. The sequence continues at coordinate 168,647 of NW_024412707.1, read as the reverse complement.
GACCCACCACCTGTTCTTAGAAATAAAGTTTCACAGGAGCACAGCCACCCACCTATTCTTTAAGTGGCTTTATGCCACCAGAAGAGAGCTTAGTTGCAGCAGAGACTATATGGCTCACAGAGCCTAAAACAAATATAATCTGGCCCTTTACAGAAAAGGTGAGCTGATCCCTGATCTAGGCACACAGTAGGCAAACAGCAACTGTCTGGGGAAGGGGAAGGGGAAGGGAAAGGGAAAGGAGAGGAGGGGAGGTGGGAGAAAAAGACAAAGGAGGACAAAGGTGGGGAGTCTGGAAGAGAGACTGGTGCCAACATGACATGTCAAAGGGGAGATGATGGGAAAGGAGGCTTAACCCACTTCAACCCCCGTATTCTGTCTATTTGGGACCTCGAGACCTGTCGTTTTGTCTGTTCCTGTGGACCTGTCTCCCTGGAGAGCCCAAGATTAGGTCAGATCGGGCCCTTCTCATGTTGTCACTGAGTTCCGATGAAAGCCTCAGCCCCCTGACTTCATGATGACTGAGAGAAGAAAGAGTGGGGTCTGGGGGGAATCCACACTAGGTTGCTGTCACTTACCACCCTGGGCTGAAGGAGGTAGCTGCTACTAGCCAGACATGGTCCTACAAAAAAACCACCCTCTCAGAATCCCTGAGAAGGAACCTTAACCCCTTTGTTCTTGCATTTTACCAGATGCCCCAGGGTGACTGTCCTCCTCCTGCCTACCTTCAGGGCGGGCCCCTTCTCGCTGGCCCGCTCACTGGCGCGCTTTCCCTCCAGCCCCAGCTGCACAAACAGCTCCAGCAGGTTCATGAGCAGCTCATCCACAAGGTGCTCGTCCTGGATGTTGGCTGCAATGTTGGCCAGGGCATTGATCACTGCCAGGGAGCAGTGCCTGGTGGAGAGAGAAATGACAGCTGCCACAACACAAGGGCCTACACAGCAGGGGTGAGGCTGACTAACTCCTGCCTCATCACACCCCTCTCAGTGCCTGTGAACAGAGGAGCCCTCCAGAGGGGATGAACCTCTCTGTGAACACCAGCTCCTAAAGGAAAGTCAGCTGCTATAGAAATGGCTTTAACCTCTCCAGACATGCATTAAGGACCTTGGGGAACTGTTTAGGTTCCAGGAATCCACACCTATGGAACTTGTGAAGGTCTTAGGATACTGTTTTCTGAGTGTCAAGAGCCCATTACATAGCTAAAATCTTGGCTGGACCCTGCTTTCCTTTCAAATTATAGGTACCCTTAATTCACTATTACCATCTATAAAACTTTCCTTTGATGATCAGCTTCTTCCCCACGCTACCTCCAGCCCACAGTATTAGCTCACATCAGACACTTAGGAAGCACTCAGTGGCTCTGGGACAACCTACATCAGGACAGTGTTGGCCCCACATAACCCCTGGACATGAAGCTGATGATGCCCTCCCCAGCCAGAGACAGCAAACCAGCAAGGCTGGCCTGGCTTCTGAAGGTGCTGGGGGCAGCCAGAGCCTACCACTTGCATGCTATGTGACCCCAGGTGAGAGGCTCATCCCTGAGTAAAGCAGGAATAAAATAATTCCTTCTTCACAGGGTTTAGGAGGAATGAAACACTCTGTGTGAAATACTGAGCACACCACACCGTCTGACCCCTGGAAATCTCTGAGCAAACAGCACCCCCTTCACAGACACATGAAATCCTGGGAGGTAAGGGAAAATAAAAGCTTTCACTGGTAAGGAAGAGGACAAACCACTTCTGGTGGCAGTATCAGAAAAGGCTTAATGGAAGGGTGAACTGGAGTCAGAAGTTGAAGAGTTGGTGGGCATGGAGAAGGCCAAGTACTGCCCACAGCAGTAAGATAGAGGCAAGGGTCAGAAGGAAAACAGCAGGGGCAAAGACATGGAGGAGAAGATGTGAAGGCCAAGGAGGTACAGGAGTCACTTTCAGGACAAGGAAGCAATGAGGGAAAGAGTTGTTTTGGTCCATGTGTCAGTTTCTTCACAGAGATCAGGATAGATAAAGGGGAGGTGAGCTGACTGCCTCCTTAAACTAGTCCTTAGGCTGTTCTGGTAGCCTAGGCTCTCAATGGAGGCAGTGAGTAGGCAAAGAAATGACAATGCCAAGAGCTTGCATTTATCGAGAGCTTTCCCACATATGATCTCAATTACCCACACAACTAGAGACAGGCATTCATTTGACAGATGAAAATATGGAGGCACAGAGAAGGTGAGATCATTTTTGGAGGTCACACAGCCACACTCCCACCCACTAAATTGACTCAGAATCTCAGAGCGAGGCCTGCATGTAACGATCAGGAAGGGAGACCACAAATGCCAACAAAAGGGCAACATCTCTTCCTCCCTGCCCCACCTCTCTGTCCCTCTCTTCCCTTGATCTGTCAAACTCTATTGAGATCCTCCATATATGGAAAGATGTGCCCTGCCCTTATGACATTCCCAGTAAGGGCAAAGAATAGACAAGGAAGCATATCTTGGACTTCTGGAAAAACCAGCCAGACTTTACACAAATATCAAACATGTGAAGATGTAAATGTCTACTCCCTTTGGCCCTCCAAATCCCACCCCTGGGAATCTATCCTGAGGAAAGCATCAGAGACACTCACAGATATGCAGCTATTAGATTGTTCAACGTAGCACTTGCCAGCAGAAAAACTGGAAAATAACATCCAAGCTAGGGACTAGTTAGAAATATCTCAGTGCTGGGGCACCTGGGTGGCTCACTTGGTTGGACGTCTGACTTTGGCTCAGGTCATGATCTCGCGGTCTGTGAGTTCAAGCCCCATATTGGGCTCTGTGCTGATAGCTCAGAACCTGGAGCCTGCTTCAGACTCTGTGTCTCCCTCTCTGCCCCTCGCCCACTCACGCTCTGTCTCTCTCTGTTTCAAAAATAAATAGACATTAAAAAAAAAAATCTCCATGCTGCTATATGATGGAACACTACACAGCCATTAAAGATGACAGGCATATGGAGGAACGTTAATGGCATGGCTTATGTGCTGTTACATAAAAAAGTGGGTAAGCTGGGTGGACACTATGAGCCTGTCTGGAGTCACGGAGGGTTTGGGGTAATGACACTGACATGGTCAGCTCCAGATGGCAGTCGCATGGGGTCTTTCCCTCCTGGTTGTGAATGCACTAATTTGAAGTACATAATGCTTTTGTAGGAAGAAAAGTTTATTCAAAAAATAAATCCTCAAACTTCACACTTTCAAAGACGGCTAAAAACTGTCATGATCTAAAGTGACAATGAGGTCTAGAGAGTTACCTATAGCCATGATCCTTGTAATCTTTAGTAGCTGAGTACACGACAGAGCTGGCCTTCACACTAATCTGCTGGAAGAGATTCCACACTTCCTGATAAATGTATTGCTGGAAGAGAGTGAGGGACAGTTAAACCATGTCATGACTTCTCCATGAAAGCACTCCTTGATACATGGAAAAGGCCCCATCATTCAGAGGGAAAGCTTCTGGAATCATGCATGGACCATAATAAGGCCCTGAAAGACCATCAAGGGCATCCATTCCTAAAGCTTTAGGCAAACCTCAAAGGCTAAAAGGAAGATGGTTTCAATGTAAATCCTATTACATGTTATTAACATCAGCATGAAATAAGTTTAAAGAAACCTCTCTTTTCCCTAGCTCTTATGGAACCATGATACTATTCTCTTTTACTTGGAAAAAATCTCCCTGTTCAATGTCAAGACAGTTGTGAGCATTTAATTCTACAGGGTAAATTTAATCTATTTTAACATTCCTGATAGTCAAAGGAGTGTAACAAAGCTTGCATAGAGTAGTGGGTTTCACAGCAGGTCCTGCCTTACGTTTCCGGTGATAACCAGGCAGCCTAGCTGGTCGATGATGAGAACGTCAAGGGGGGAAGGGGGCTGGCAGAATTTCTGTTGCAGGATCTGCAGAATCGGTTCCATGACCTTTGGAGTGTCCCTCAGGGCCACTGCAATGTGTCCCAAGGCTCGGATGGTGTGGTCAGGAATCAAGTGAGCGTCTCTATGGGAGGGAAGAACAGAGGCATTCTCAGAACAGTCCTCTGGGAAATGAAACCCAGAAGCTTCACAAGCTACAGCTAACAGGAACAAACGTTACCACAGTCATCTGACAGTGGCAGCCTGGAATTGTTAACTACCAGAAGAAACATAAAGTCCCTGGCACCGGGCAGTAAGACAGACATCTTTCTCTGCTCCCAAACAGTGGTCCAGGATTGATACTCTACGGTAGGTTTGAACTTAAATCCTGGGACAGATCTGATGCACAACTCCAGACTGCAAGAAAGAGCACAAACATGCAAGACACCGGGTGGCTCCCCAGATAGGCCTGCAGGGAACACCTGGCTGCCCCCTCAGGGATGGGACATACTTGTCACTCTCCTGGGAGATGTAGAGCCGGTTGGAGAGGCTGGCCAGGAAGGCCTCCACGATCACTGGGTCCACAGTCAAGCCAGCTTTCAGGCACCTGGGACATAAGGAAACCCACACAGCACTGGGTATCAGAACAACAGATGAGTGTTTTGTGTTTGCTTTTTCCCCTTTGTCAGGTCTACAGAGTTTAAAGAACTGCTCTGAGCACTTTTTCGCCAGAAATCTGAATGAAAGTCATTACACAGAATGAATTCAAAGAATTGCTGCAGATTTTGCCCACTTGATAAATATCTCAGTCGGAAACAGTAACTTCATTATTTGACCAGAACAGTTTCCTTCAGAATGTTACCCTAATCCCAATTTAAAATTTCCAGCACTGTTCCTTAACAAAAGTCACAGTAACTAATTCAAGACAGATGGTCCCAGGACAGCTGAGGGAATATTAAATATTATATCAAGGTTTTAATAGTATGGAGAAATGCTTATTTTTTAAAGAAAAGGGGAACTTTTAAAAGCCCGTAAGGACACAAAATCTTTTCAGGCATCTCTCACTCTCTGCATCTGTTTGGCTCTGAGGACACAGGCAGAGAAGAGCATGTGTCTGATAGAAAGGGGCCACCACATTCTCTCAATTGGGCTTCAGACAGCAAGGAGCCAGAATTCAGACGGAAAGATATATTTTCACATAAATTAGAATATCTGTGGTTCCTGAGTTCGGAGAGCAAGAGTTCACATAGCAGGAGCCTGGGCAGCAAGGTCACGTGATCATATAAACCGCATTTCTTACACTAAAAATTACACAGAAGAAAAAAAGAAGAAACGTGACAATCTATTGTTACTCTGGATGGCAGGCTGATGGATAATTCCTTTCCTTCTACTTTTCTATACATTCTATAAATTTTCTGTTTTTAATTACGTTTGTGATCAGGAAAAGAAAAGCAAGAAGCTTTATTTTTTTAATATGAAATAATCCCTCTTTTTAAATCAGCTATAGGTTTAAATAATCAGAAACAAGCTTTAAAAAATTACAAATGTTTCTTATTTTTTAATAACTGTATCTAAAACTTGTTTCCTTCCTCCCCAGGTCACCCTTCCCTCTGGCTGGTCTCCCACCTGCAGATGTTGTCAATGGCAATGTCCCGAAGCTGCTCATACATGGAGGGTTGGCTCTTCTTTCCCGGCATGACATTCAGGGTTGACTCAGAATGCTCGTTGGTTACACTGATTTTTATATCATTACCAGCAACTAAATGTAAAAATTCAAGTATGTATCTAGTTAAGCCTGTCATTTCCCATCCCCTTTTCCATAATTCAAAATCAAAATAATATGCTGATCATTTTTAGCTTATAAAAGCAACCCCTCTAAAATGATTTGAACAAACATTTCAGAAACAAAAGTGAGAAGAGGAAGGATGAAACAAACATGTTTAAACAAAGGGAAAAATATTTAAGTTGCAAAGTGATAAATATGTAACACAGCAATTTCTTAAGAAACAGTTCAAAAGTCCTGATGAGCACCCACAGGCACCCAGCCCCGAGGGTGAGACATGCCCTATCACCAAAGGTTATCTAGCTAACGTGCAAAACGGGTAAGGGTAGGGGGTGAGTGTGAGAGCAGGAGCCTTAGAGCCACAGAGACCCCCTACTAGTCCCGGGGTCCAGGGAAAAGTCTTTCACCTGCTGAAGACTGGGTTTCTTCATCTGAAGGGAGAGAATAAAGCATTCACCTGCACAGGACTGGGTGGGATAAGCAATACATTAGAGCCCCAGCAGGTGTTAATGAATGCTAATGGTTACAGGTGACCAGATTTGCTCTGAACCTGTGCCATTGTTATAGAAACATGAAAATACACTCACAAGGCAGGGATAGGGACTAGCTGAGATGGAGCATGGACAGTTCCTGGCCCAGTGTCTGGGACACACTGGATTCATGCTTTATACTGCCTCAGTGACAGAGCTAAAACCCCTCAGTCATAGGAGTATATGCAAGGGGAGGGTGGAGGAAGGAAAGAACTGAAGCCTGGAGGGGGTCATGTAAGGAAAGCCATGAAGAAAGGCGTGAAGAAGGAATGAGCCAAAGTACAGTGCAGGATTGCAGCCCAGCCACAACCTCTCAGTCACAAAACGATGGTGGGCTTGCACACAAGGTCATGTGGATCTTTTCTTGGAGCCTCAAGAGCACATGGCGTGTAGGGACTGGAGAGATAGCTTTGGGTACAGCCATCCATTACCTGTGTGGTATTGACTGTGGCACTTATAGAGCTTCACCAGCACGGGGGATGGAACAACCAGGAAGTCCCGCAGAGATGGCGTCACCGAATGTACCACCACCGGGAACCTCTCACACAGGCGGCCCAGACCCTGTAACACACCATCGACCTGTCACACAACCCAGGTTGTGGCCGGCTGAGCAGGTCCAAGCAGTGAGACGCTGAATGCTTCAGATACACAAGTTTGACCAGAAACTTCCAAGGTCAAATCTTCCAAGGCCACTTTGGCCATGGGGCAAAACAAGACAGAAAAAAAGGAGGGTCTAGACTCTGCTCAGCCTAAAGGGAGATATATTGCAAAGTGTGTCCATTTCTTTTGGAAACAAATTTAGGGGAGAAAGGGTATACAGTATGATTTTTGAACAACGGCAAATTCAGAGTTACTGGGGTTTGTATTTCAGCAAGATAAGAGAGCAGAGCTGGCACTGTAGACCTCAGGAGATGTCTTCAACACTTCGCCTGCGACCTTGGGAATGGCCCAGTAGATACAGGGCAGCCTCTTCACAAAGGAGTACTCAGTTGTGCCTGGAAATGACAGAAATCCCTGGCACACTGGCAGCAGTGACTCCCACTCATTGGTCACTGTCAGCAGTGACTCCCACTCATTGGTGAACTGTGTCCATAGCAGGCTCTAGTTCAAGTTCCTAAAGACAACAACAGCTCAAGGGTGCATAGGTGGCTCAATTGGTTAAGCATCCGATTCTTGATTTTGGCTCAGGTCATGATCTCACGGTTTGTGGGACTGAGCCCCGTGTTGGGCTCATCACTGACAGCACAGAGCCTGCTTGGGATTCCTCCCTCTCTCTCTGCCCCTCCCCCACTCACCCTCTTTCTCTCAAAATAAACAAATAAACATTAAAAAAAAAAAAAAAGAAAACAGCTCAGACTCTGCTGCTGGTATGCTAATCAGAGCCTGAATGATGTAACAAGAAAGCTTTGTTGATGGGATCGAAGCTTCTCCAGTGTCAGTGAGACTGACCTGCAGACAGCAGATAAGCAAGGGCAAATGGGCAATGATGACTTTGCTGGATGTCTTAGACTGCAGCTTCTCAGACAGCTTGATGCAAAGATTTTCTGCACCTAAATTCAAAATCAGAGGAGGGTGTGGACAATTAGCAAAGGTCAATTTTACAAAATACATGTTCACCAATTAATCACATAACTAAAAGCCCAGAGGCATACTTTGTGCAGGCTTTATTAATAATAAGTGGTTACACCAAGAAGTATTTACAGGCAGGCATCCTTAACTGAAAACTCATCTCTGTTCCTTTTCTGTTGTGAAAACACCATCCTGCATTGTATGTGACTGCTCTCTCCTCTCTGCTGGCCCTGAGCCTCTTGTCCTCAGTGCTCTGCGCGTGGCAGCCATCCACAGTCTGCTACGTGCTTCCCATTCTGCTGTTCACCCTAGACAAGCACCTTTTCCTCCAGCACAGAGTTCCCACTTCATATAAAAGCCTCAAAAACCAGCAGGAAGCAGTGGAAAGAACACACAGGCCCTGTGGCCTTGCCCATCACCTCCTCCCATGTCCAGTTTCCTAAACCGTGGGACAAGACACCAGATATCTGGGGCACAGCAGACGCCAATGCTTACCTTGCTCATCCTTCACAGCCCAGACCATGAGGTCCACACAGGCAGCATTTGCCTGGCAACGCAGCTTGAGGGGGCTCAGCTCATTGTGGATCCGGTCTGCATCATGCAGAATCTTCTGAAGCTCCCCCTGGCTCGTGTTGAACTGCTCCAGCACAAAATCATGGATCTCCTTCACAAAGGAGGTTGGGAGGTCTGTGGGAAAGAGAGCAGGCATTGCAGGTGGAAACAAAACCACCAAAATTCAGGCAGCAGCTCTATGGTCTTTCTCTAACAGATACCCAAGAGGAGTAGGTCTGCCACTGGCTCCTTTGGTTTCAAGAGTGCCCAGTGGGAAGAGCTTGAATAGGCTGTGCTGCCTCTCGGCACACATGCCACCTGGCACTCAAAGAAAACAACCATTTCCCAGGGAAGTGAGAACCATGTTGTTTTAAGCAGTCAATATACTAAAACCCATATGTATGAAACAGAGAAACTGGCATGTATCATCACAGACACTGGTCCAACTAACAATAAGAAATACTTTGGTGATTTTTAAGTTTATTTATTTAATTTTGAGAGACAGAGCGAGTTGGGGAGGGGCAGAGAGAGAGGGAGAGAGAGAATCCCAAGCAGGCTCTGGGCTGTCAGCACAAAGCCCAATGTGGGGCTTGATCTCAGGAACCATGAGATCATGACCCAAGCCGAAACTAAGAGTTGGGACACTCAACGACTGAGCCACCCAGGTGCCCCAATTTTTTTTTTTTACAAGAAGGTTGTTGGCTATCAGCTAAGGGCAAAATCTGGTTGCAGTCTGAAGAAGAGAATTCCCTGGCTACAGGGCTGGATCTTTGGGGTACCCAGAGTTCACAGCTTCTTCAAACTCTCATCCTTGGGGCCTGAAAAATCAGAAGAACCTCTGTGATGGGCACAAGTCAGAAGAGCCAAGGAAGCTGGCAACATGCAGCTCAGGTGGGGAGAGAAGCCTCGGGGTTCCTAGGGGTCAGGCTGAGCCCAGTCCCCTGCACCCTCATTTGTGAACTTAACATTCGCTGGGGCCCCAGCCAGACTCAATCCCAGGAGCTCTTAAAATTGAATTAGGAAAACAGCTAACTAGATTACAGTACATCTGCTTGACCAAATATTACACACTGATCAAAACTTATGTTGAGGGGTGCCTGGGTGGCTCAGTCAGTTAAGTGCCAGACTTCGGCTCAGGTCATGATCTCAAGGTTCATGAGTTCGAGCCCTGCATTGGGCTCTGCACTGACAGTGTGGAGCCTTCTTGAGATTCTCTTCCTGTCTTTCCCCCTCTTGCGCTCTCTCTCTCAAAATAAATAAACTCAAAAAAGAAAAACTTATATTGACAAAAAGTGCTCTGTAACATAAGAGAAGAATGCAGAAAACATGTTTTAAAAATGTACTAAAGGGTAACTGGAAGGAAGGGCTAAACTTGTGTGTGTGCACGTGCTAAACTATTAAGACACTTTTTCTCTGAGTTACAAGATTATAAGTGCCTCATTTTCTTATTTTTTAACTTTTTAAGATATCTGAAATAGACACGTTGAATTATATACATATTCAGGTGATCAGGACACTACAATATGGCCATGTCAGGAAAGCTCCTGAGGAAATAAATCCACCAAAGAAGCTGTCATGGATGGTAAAAGGGGCACAGGATTATGAGAGTTTTTTTTTCTTACTTGCTTTTTTCTTCAAATCTCAGTAATGTGACATGTTACCTATGTGTTTTTCAGTGGCCCCAGCAGAAAGGAAGCATAGACCTGTGGCAGTGGCCTGGAGCCTAGTGTCATCATTGTCACACGTGGGCACAAACCATCTTTACCTTTCATGTAGTACAGAGTATCACGCAGCATCTTGAACATGGCCACGTAGAGAGGGTCGCTGAATGTGGTGTAGTAGAGATCAGCACTAGGATTGGCCTGTGAGGGAGCAGAGGCACATGACCATGCTACAGAAACTCTCCCCTGGACCTCCCTTTGCCTTCCAGGGAGAGGCATGGGTATTATACCCCTGATGTAGCATTAGAGAGACAGAACGACCGTTTATCATGATTCACCACTTGGAACACGTGAATTATTCTCCTCACACTCTCAAGCATCAGCCAGAGGAAAACAACAGATAAACTCAAGCTATCCAGAGATGCCTATTGGGGGGCTGCTCCCTGCATCCCAGAAGGGCGAACCACCCTTCTGGGCTGAATGCTCACTATCTTTGGCCGTCTTATGGGAAATGAAGAGAAAGACAATCAAGGGGCCACCAGACCGCTGTGAGATGATCTATTAAAAAGAACCGGCACAGAGCAAGCTCTCGGGTGGCAGCTGCATTGCCATTATGGGGACTAAACTGGAAACTCACTGACAAGCCTGTCTCTCCAGCCACCCGCCCTATCCCCCCTGCCCGCCCCAAAAAAACACCCTTCCTGTTCATGTCAGGCTGACCTCAGGGTGGCGCCCTCAAAAGGGACGTACCTCTATCACGCTGGCTACAACTGCATCCAAGGACTTGAGAACAGGCTCCTCGACAATCTTCTTCACCTATTAGGGAAACAGGATCGCATGAGGCACCTGATGAACACAGTGAGAGACAGGAATGGCAGCTCCTTCAACTAAAGAACAAATCATGCTGACAGATAAATCCACAGAACGAGCGTGAAAAATGGGATGGAAATGACTGGCCAGCAATATACTCGTGATAGCTCCACATCAAACTACACACACAAAATGTCCTTAGTTCTGCCATCACTTGGATGTGTTTTCTTGCCCTCGACTGGGAATAACATAAAAGCAGGAAAGGAACCAACTCCCTCAAATTTGCTGACATTAGATTTCCATTTCCAGAATGTGAAAGTGTTCAGACTCGGCATCACTAACAATTTATCCAAACCTTCTCCCAGACATCAGGGACACCTTCACAGATGGTCCTCAGCCCTGATGACTCTGCCTCTTCCCACAGGCCTCGTGCACTGGCTCATCTGAAGCTGCCTAGGTACTCAGAGTACAGCATACATTCTAACAGAAGATATTATTTCTACCCGGTCTCTGTACCAGCTCTTAGTACAGAAAGGAACCATTCTGTCAACCACGGAACGTCTGGGTAAAAACAGCCTGCCACCCCCATGGTAGTACTTAAAGAAGTAGATTTTTTTTTAATGTACAGACAATGATAAACAACATTCCAGGAGAAGAAATGAAAAATTGCCTAGAAGAAAAGCTAACCTTGAGAAATTAAAATATACTGGAAAAAATAATTTCCTCTATGAAGAGTCTGAAACATGCAGCCTTCAGTTGGGATTTTTGACATGATACTTGAAAGTCACTTGATCATCTGAGAAGGCCACCCAGGCCATGTTCCATCTGGGACATGCAATTAGTAATTCATTGTGGCTCTATCCTCAGTAATTATTGCCAATGCTTTAATGTCTTCCTACATCTTCAGCCTAAAGCCATCCTTTTTGAGTGACTTCTGTTCACATGCCACACTGAAGGAGATGGCTGCTCTCTCCGGCACATGCTTTGTGCTTTCAAAAGTGTCATCCTTGTTCCCTCTCATTCTTTCCAAAACAGAAAATCCCATCTTTAGGGTCTGTCCCTGATAACATCTCCACCCCTACCTACCCACTTGAATCTATTTTGAAGCAACCCAGCTCAATCATAACACCTTCAGAGTCCCTGGATCAAAGACCCATCTATTTTGGGACTGGGACAATGGCACCAATGTCTTCTCTGACTTCACTTCAGCAGTCATTCCTAGATACCCAAATATGAAAAATTTAGGTTTTGTACTGATCTAAAAAGAGCAGCGCATGGGAGGGAGTCAGGTGTAATAGGAACTAGACTGGGGATCAGACTCCCTGGGCTGAGCCCTATCTCTGCCCTTTGCCTATGGTTCCTTGATGTATTTGGCACTGACTGCCTTACCTCTAAAATGTGGATGAATGGCTGCTTCTCCCACACAAGTGCTGCAAGGATTCAGTGACAATATAGCACACAAATGACTCCACGAATACTACTCTCCTTCCTTCCTTAATCGAAAATTTATGACTTCTAACTGGTGTTCTGAAATACTGAAAATCTCCTAGTTTTTCTTAAAAAAAAAAAAAAAAAAAACACAGGCCAACACCACTAGCAATTTTACTGCTAGATGTACACAGGATCTCTTGCTCCACCAAAGCTTTCCTTACCAAGTTTAAGAGTTCTCGAAGCATTTCTAGTGGAATACTGAATTCCTTATAGGTGATGCCATTGAAAAGAGGAGAAACTGAAAAGCTGGAACTGATGGTGGAGAAGTAGTGATCGGGCTCCAGGGCACTCCCATCAGGTAAGCAAGACACTGGCAGAGGGGAGGGGAACCAGAAAATCAGTCACGTTAACAAACCACCAGAATACTTCCTCAAGCTGATCAAGCTGACTCCTCAATAACCAACAAAAGTGTACAGTTTGCTTTTGTTTATACTCCAATCCTTTGTTTTTTAATTAAGAATAAAGACTGGAGGGCACCCGGGTGGCTCAGTTAGTTAAGCATCTGACTTCAGCTCAGGTCATCTCTCACAGTTCATGAGTTCAAGTCCCACATCAGGTAAGCTTGAGACCTGCTTCGGGTGAGGCCACTTCTTTCTCTTTCTCTCCTCCCTAACTCTCTTTCTGCCTTTCGCTCACTTGCACCTTCTCTCTCAAAAAAAAAAAAGGTGGGGGGCGGTAAAGGCCAGATTTCAAACACTTGGAGAGTGATGCCACCCCTCTTGGGGGGGTGTTTCAGGTCAAAGCTCAGATATAATCACATCCTAGTATTTTAACACAGACAATATAACTTAATGTAGGAAGAAAAAAATTACACCTTTTTAAAGGTTGACAGATGCAAACATTTGAGGTCCACAGGACCCCAAGGTATTTTACCACCAAAATTAGGACAAAAATGCATATTATTAGATGTTTCAAAATCAGAAAAATAAAGTCAATCATTGAACACTTATGAATAAAGTGTCCACATGTAAGTGAAATCATGCTGTTTATTTTCTTTTATTTTCTCTCCATGTTTGGCTTATTTGACTTAGCATAATGTCCTCCAGGTTCATCCATGTTGTTACAAACAGCAAAATCTCCTTTCTTAAGGCTGAATAATATTCCATTATAAATGTGTGTAAACAGTAAGATCATGACCAATAAGTAAGGTAAGAAGTTTGTGATCAGAGGGCATTTCCCATATAGACGCTATGAAATAAGGACTAAGTCCTGTGTGGCTGAGCTAGCCAGCATGTGGTAGGCAGAGATGGAGGCAGAAGACAGGAACTGCACAGCCAAGGATCAAGGGTTTGGGATGTATGCAAAGGGAGGGGAAGGAGTCATTGAAAGTTTTTAAGCTGGAAATGAAATGATCAGATTGGGGCACCTGGGTGGCTCAGTTGGTTAAGCGTCTGACTTCAGCTCAGGTCATGATCTCACAGTTTGTGAGTTTGGGCTCCATGTTGGGCTCTGCACTGATGGCTCAGAGCCTGGAGCCTGCTTCAGATTCTGTATCTCCCTCTCTCTCTCCCATTCCCTCTCCCCTGCTCATGCTCTGTCTCTCTGTCCCTCTCAAAAATAAGCAAATATTTAAAAAAAAAGAGAGAGAGAGAGAGAAAGAGAGAGAGATGATCAGATTTGTGGTTTAAAAAAATAAATAAAATAAAATAAAATAAAATAAAATAAAATAAAATAAAATAAATAAAAAGAAATAACTCGTAGGGTGCCTGGATGGCTAGACGGTTGGCTCAGTTGGTTAAATGTCCAACTCTTGGTTTCAGCTCAGGTCATAATCTCACGGTTGGTGAGTTTGAGCCTCACATTGGACTCCCTGCTGACAGTGCCCTGTTTCCCTCTCTCTCTCCCCCTCTCCTACTCACACTGTCTCTGTCTCTCTCAAAATAAATTAATTCATGAAAGAAAGAAAGAAAGAAAGAAAGAAAGAAAGAAAGAAAGAAAGAAAG
>NW_024412707.1:145432-154437 GCF_014898765.1 Herpailurus yagouaroundi | reverse complement strand
GAACTCTTTTAAAAAATTCTTACAGCTCTGTGGAAGTGGAAGAGGGTCTGGAAAGAGAAGAGAGACAAAATGTAACAAAAATCAGAGTCAGGGCACCCTGGCCAGCTCACTCAGTAGAGCATGAGGCTCTTGACCTCAGGGTTGTGAGTTCGAGCCCCACATTGTGTATAGAGATTACTTAAAAATAAAATCTTCAAAAAAAAAAAAAAGAGGGGTGCCTGGGTGGCTCGGTCAGTTAAGCATCCGACTTCGGCTCAGGTCATGATCTCGCGGTCTGTGAGTTCGAGCCCCGCGTCGGGTTCTGTGCTGACAGCTCAGAGCCTGGAGCCTGTTTCAGATTCTGTGTCTCCCTCTCTCTGACCCTCCCCCGTTCATGCTCTGTCTCTGTCTCAAAAATAAATAAACGTTAAAAAGAAAATAAAAATAAAATAAAATAATAATAATAAAAAAAAAAGAAAAGAAAGAAAGAAAAGAAAAGAAAGATCATAGTCAAACAGAGGCACTCAGGCAGAAAAGGAAGAAGGAGTAGTGTGCTTCCTGCCTGTTTCTTTGACAATGAAGTGCACTCCCAAGAGCAGGAAAATCATCTGTGGAACTCACCACTGAGGCAGAGAGGCTGGCACAGAGGCTGGCCTGAGCACCGCTGAGTGCCAGCCTGCATCTGCTGAAGGAGCACAGGAAGCTCACACAATCAGCCCACACCTGGGTGCACCCTAATCCTGAGTACTCACTAGAAGTGCTCAAAGCAGGGCAGCCCCAGTAGAGAAGGACCCCTGAGTACAGAGAACAGAAAAAGAGCTGTTCACCAGGGAAAAAGAAGCCTCTGAGGGCACATCATGGCTGTCTTCAGATGCCCCAAGGACAGGCAGGTGGCCAAGGGGCTGTTTAAAGCCTAAAGGGATATATTCAACCACAAGTGATTCTCTCTGGGAGGAGTGGGAGTTTGAGTGGGTGAGCTTGGCCCCTTTACATTTTAACATACACATAGATAATAACACAGGGTACATTCTTACACAGCCAAGAGATACTCTATGCAACACCACCCACATTTATTTGAGTTCAGATTCTCCCCTCATTTTTTAAAAATTCCCTTCACATCTTTCAAGGTCCTATTGAGAAATGCTTTTAATAATTAGCATGATCCAAAGATGGAATAAGTGGCATTGTGAGGCATGGCATTCTGGTTTCCCCACTTCCTACCACTTAACCTGAGTCTTACTTTCCTTGAAGATAAGGTAGAGGTGATTTTACCACATGTCTGACACTGTACAGGGCTGTCATATGAATCAAATTCAGCAAATTATGTGGAAATGCTTTTGACCCACAAAGCTCCATAAAAAGTACTACTCATATTATTGTATTTTTAAAAATATTATTTGCATACTTAATGACCTTCAAACAAAAAAAGAGAAGGACCTACCATTATTACTTTCACCTGAAAACCAGCGCTTTCCTAAGGATAATTTATTAAAATTCTGATAGCAGGCACATGGGGTCTGTATATTATTTTCTGCACTTTTTTCCATATTTGAAATATTTTAAAATTAAATTTTAAGAAGTCTGAACAAAACTAGAAACTAAATGCCTTATAAAAGCTTGACTCTCTAGATGCACAACAGCAGAACACTAGTATTAGCATCTTTAATGTCACAAGAGCTCACAGTGAACCTGCCCGCCAAGTTACTAGGTCAATATTCTGGTCAGAAAGGTGAAGCCCACCTTCAAAGTAGTGAAAAGCAGATCCTCCAGGGGAGCTGGGAGGGGGCATCCCACGTTCAGGGCTGACCTGAAACACAAAACCACCTGACATATCAGAAAACGCCAAACCTCAGGCAGTTTTGCCTCAGACAAGGTCTCTGCCAGCCCAACATTTGTACCTCAAGTCCTAGTTCACACCTCACCTCCTCCCCAAAGCCCACCTTAGCTACAGCGTTCTCTACTATATATCATATGCCTAAATTCTTTGTGCCTAGCCATATATTTTATACATCATTACTGAGATGAATTATTCTCAGCATTTGGTGTCTTTATCTTGTGACCATGAGTCAATTATATACTTCTTAAGGGCACCAACTGTCCCCCACTCAGAATAGAGCTTGGCACCCAACTGCTAGGAAACATACTTCATGACTAGGAGATTAAATCACTTCTAAATCTTCAATAGACAAAAGAAGCCTTTATTTTACAGAGATTTCCAGTGAGAACCTTTTCTGTTTTGTGAGTTTCCTTGAATAGCACGCGAGTGGGGTTTTTTTCCGAGTACTTCACAAGACCTGACCTCTTTGCCTGCCTCCCAGGAGCACAGCCCCACCTGAGAGATGCTGGACACGCTGCTGGTCTTCCTCTTCAGGGTGCCCTCCTGACACACTGTCAGCAGATTGCTGGGGAGGATGGAACGGAAGTCATTGAAAGATCGCCTCCGCACGCCTTCAAGCTCCTCAGGGACTCGGAGGGAATGAGGAGGGACTTTGGGGAACAGTTTTGACAGGAGAGACTCTTCCGTGTTGCTGTAACGCCCAAATGCTCGTGAGATTCCTATCAGGCATGGGATTGCGTATTTGCAAAGGTATTCTAAAAGACAAAGAGAGAATGTTCCAATACCAGAAAGTTCCCTGGGAGAGAGCTGTGCTGCACCAGCTTGTAACACTGGCTGACATCTCACAACCTCCCCCTACCCCCAAGTAGGGGGTCAGAACAAGTCATAGCAACAGGTTAGCCTTAAGGGCTGACATTAACAACTTCAGACTACATCTCCATCACACACAGCTGCTCTTTTTGGGAGGTCTTAATCTGTTCATGGTACACTCAAATCAATAACACAGGTAAGTCTTGTTATCAGGTACCTTTACTATACTTAAACCATATATTTCTTCCTCCTGGGATTATATAGGTAACCTCATACTAGAGGCAGTCAGGCATGTTATAAGTGAGGAAACTGAGGCCCAGAAAGGGTGAGGTGACTTGTCTAAAGTCACCTGGCATTCAGGTAGCAGAGCTGTGCTCATGACTCCCATGTGACCTCTTTAACACACAACAAAGGCAAACTAATATAGGAAGGTTTCATCCATCAAGTACATAAATAGTAAAGAACAAAAAAAGAAGACTGGGAAAAGCAAGGGAAAAAAATAATCACAAACCATTAAGAAAAAAAAAAGCCTTGGATCTATAATCATACCTTTTTCTTGAATCTCCAAGGCCTGGCACATTCCCAAAAGAACATGCAAAACCTGCAAAAGTGCCTCTAAAATCTGTAACAGCCAAGGAAACAGAAAAGACAAACGTATAAATAAAATCGGATAAGTACCACAAAATTCATTCAGAATTGGAAGGATCTTTAGACAATATCTTGTCCAACCCCATATGTGATACATAAAACCCCGCATGACAGCTCTGCCAAGTGGCCAATCAGTTGACCTTCTAGAGACAGAAACTTAACCTCCTGGGTTGGCAAAGAGCGCCTCCTAACTCTGGGCCAATGTTGTCCTCTGGGGCTTGTGACCACTGGCCTTGGAGCTACACCTTCCATATTTGAGAAACAGGTGATAGGACCCCAAATCTCTTTTCATGGTTAAATATCTCTAGTTCTTTTAATCCATTTCTTATGATTACAAGTCCTTCATGATCCTGAGTGCCAGCTTCTGATTTCACAATAGTCCCATGTGTCAGAAACAGTCTCTAATTGTGGTGCTCAGGAAGATACATTAATATTCCAGGGATGCTGGGACTCCCCCTGAGTAATCATCAAACTCAACACAGATTCTAGCCTTCCATATACATGACATCAGCTGTTCGGCAGCCACTTCACAATGCTGGCTCAAAGAGCTCACTGATATGTAAAATACTTAAATCTTTTTTACACATGCTGCCAACTCTACTGATGTTGGTATTTTTCGCCTGTCACTGATGTCTACAAAAACTCAGGGGATTAGCTTTAGCTCATTATACTGGTCTCTGATTCCCAGCTTTGTATCATCTACAAATGAAACCAACTTCCTTTCTGAATTTTCATTTATGGCCCTGGCTCCTTTTGCTTCAGTGTATAGGGCAGACCTAGGGAAGACTCCTGCTGGGCCAGCACCCTGTCACCCTCTGGGATGGCCCTTTAGGCAGCTTTGCAAACTTTCCAAATTGTTTTGACCCTCAGCCCATATTCCAGATTCAGGATGTCAGGAGGAGTGTTTGTCTAAAGCGTGGATGAAGATCAACTAGACTGTATCTACCTTATTTCCCTCTACTACCAGTCTTGGAAATCCCAGACAAAGAAGAGAATAAAATTGGTCTCATACAACGTGTTCCTAATCAAGGCAAATTTCTGACATTTTGCTAATGTTAAATGATGCTGAGTAACATACAAAGACTTGAAAAGCAATGCTTTCTCCACTTTGTGTACTGAAGTTATGCCATCATCTTTAGCATTGACATTTTGATAAATGTTATTTACAGAAAAGCCCTTAATTTCTAGCCTAACTTTTGAAATAATGATACATGATTCTAGTAGATCTAGTTATCTCTTTAGCCAACTTACAAATAAAGAACGTAAACTAAGAAAAAAGAATGGAGAAGAATGTTAATGACAGAAATACTGACAATAGAATTTACACTTTGATATGAAGAGATTTTAGAAATTAAAAAAGATACAAGGACTCAAAAAGCATAGCTAGCTGGGAATATTTAACATATAGACAAGCAACCAGGCACTCCTTGGCAGGTCCTGAGGATAGCAGCATATACATACTGATTTTTAAAACAAAAAATCTGATTAAGAAAAAGTTTAGATTATGATCGTATTCTTTGTTTAAAAAGGAGGGGAGTATGAAACGCATTTAAGTAACATTTCAACAAAATAAATTCAAACCAAAAAAAATTAGGGCACTTAAAATCTGGGTATAATTTCAACAATCTAGATCATTTCCTTCCATGAATGACTTCAATCTCCAACAGGGATTGTGAGCCATCAGGAAAGTCAGCTGCCTTGGCCTTGTGCTGCCTACCTCACAGAATTATGGGGAGGGCTGGATGAAAGAAGACTCAAGTGGTCACTGGGTATTGTTAGTATATATTTAACATTTCTTAGGTGTGTTAGTACAAAATAAATCAACAGAAACAACCAAATCACTTCAAAATTTTATTTACTCTTTTCTGTTACTTTGGGACTCTCTTTGATCATACAGAAATGCACTCCAACTCACCACACACTTACCTCATCCCGAAGTGAGGGGTCCCTATAAGCCACATCAGACAGCAAAGTGACCAAGCAGAAGCTGAAACTCTCTGCAACCGGGAGGGTGGCTGGAAGGCACACAGACATGAGTCAGATCATTACCACTGAGACACTGGGCTACACGTACTGGCCACCTGATTCAGTAAGTTCCCTTTCTCACAGGATCTGCCAAGGGACCAGTTTATAGGGGTGGCTGCCCTCAGTGAGGTGAACCTGAAAAGAACAGATATGGGCCCAACTTGTTTGCTGAGAAATACCCCTAATTTCTTTTAATAGAATGCTTTGGTTCAACAAACTTAAATGTTTCTGAGCCAGTTTATAGTTTGAGATTATACAGCTCTCTCAACATAACAGACTCCATTTTTTAATTCCTGACCTAAATTTCTACCTAGGGTGAGAAACCAATCTTGATAAAGTGTAAGAAATGGTATATGAGGCTACCTGTCAAATACCAATTACCACTACTTTAAACTGAATTGTTTATATTTCTTTTCTGCTTTATTTTGACAAATGGAGAAAATCCTAATAAGAGCTTCCAAAGATTTGCTCTATTCCTAATAGGTTTTTAAGCCCATCTACTACCGAGCCCCCTCATTGGGAGGTTCTCAGGAGCATGGACTCAAGGTTGGGAAGGGATCACTGTACCTAAAAGACCAAAGCTAACCAGTACTTCTATGGTGTGCACCTTAAAAATGTCAGAATCACTGCTGTGTAGAGCCAATTGCTATTAAATATTTAATCAATTTTGAGCGTTGAATTAAATCAAGGACAGAGAGCTGCCCACTGATTTATGGATCTACTCATAGTACATGGCAGAAGACTGTTATGTGTTCACTTCCGTACTTATAATTTTAAGATGCAGATCTAGGTCCTTCTCAAACTAGAGTGTGATCAGGATCACCTGGAGGCTTCCTTGTCCCAGACTTCTAATTCAGCAGCTCTGATGCAAGGACTGAGAATCTGCATTTCTGACAAGTTCTGACACTGAGGCTGCTGATCCAGGAATGCCAGTTTGAGAACTACTGCTCTAGAGTTTAAAGGTCTAAATCATATTGCCTTCGTAAAAAATAAAAGAGTGAAATGTTACCCAATAATTGGAGATTTATATATCCCTAACAATGCTTCAAATAATGCTAACACTTACATTCTAATAGGAGTCCATGTACATAGAAGCGGTATTTGTTTGGAAAGGAAAGAAAATAGAATCAACTTCTACTGGTATTCTACTTCTCCCCAAGTTAGATAACAATGGTTGACAGAGAGATGTTTGACTTTTTAGCAATGCTTTCTATCTAATCTGTAGACCTTTAGGGTGGGAGGATGAACGAAATAGGGGAAGGGGATTAAAAGGTACAAACTTTCAGTTCTAAAACAAATAAGACATAGGGATACAATGTACCACATAGGGAATACTGTCAATAATAAGTATCAACTTGGTATGGTGACGAATGGTAGCTAGATTTATCACTGTGATCACTTTGTAATGTATATACACCTCAAATCACTGTTGTATGCCTGGAACTAATATAATATTGTATGTCAACTACATTTCAATTAAAAAAATTGTAGTCCATGGGGTGCCTGGGTGGCGCAGTCAGTTAAGCGTCCGACTTCAGCCAGGTCACGATCTCGCGGTCCGTGAGTTCGAGCCCCGCGTCAGGCTCTGGGCTGATGGCTCAGAGCCTGGAGCCTGTTTCCGATTCTGTGTCTCCCTCTCTTTCTGCCCCTCCCCCGTTCATGCTCTGTCTCTCTCTGTCCCAAAAAAATAAATAAATGTTGAAAAAAAAAAATTAAAAAAAAAAATTTGTAGTCCTTTAAATTTGAGGATACATGCATAATCTGGGGTCTGTCAGTTTTAGGCATAGTATGTTACCAGAAATGATGAAACCCAAAGAACGAGAGGACTAGGCTGAGGCAGGATGTTCATGAGATCAGCAAAAGCCACCCTTAGCAGGCTAAGCCCACCCAACAAATTAGGGCCGTGCCACCAACCAAAAGAACAAGGGCTTTCTTTATAGACACCAACCCCTTGCTTTGTCTGAAGGTGGGCCGTGGGTCTCACAGAGGGAGACTATAAGAAAACTTTGGTCTCCAGGGTCGTGATCTCTAAAATGTTGGTGGTGTTCCAAACTGATTTGGGAGTCTTGGGAAATCAATGTATGGGAATATCAGTGTTACAAGCGGTTAGCACAATGCTTGGCACATAGCAGGCTTATTACCATTCTTAAAGGTGCAAAATTTAAAACTCAGCCAACAGCAACAAAATGATAAACTATTTATTATTTATAGTGGACATGGTGTTCAAATCCTGGACATACATCTCACCCTTCCTTTTTGAGAAGCAGTGATGAAATCTGGAGAACTGGCCTCACTCCAGGAGTGAGCCTATTCATCGAAGGGTAAGAAAGACAGGTTCAGGGATGGGCAGGGGACCCAGTTCTGGCAATGAGACATGAGAAAAGGTTCCCGCAGGTCTCCAAGTTCCTGTTCACTCCCAGAGTACAATACAAAGTCAGTTTTATCAGCCTTGCCTTTGCCCCACCTTCACCATGGACTCTGGACAACAGTGAGTAAGCATAGCCCATGTTGCTGCAGGCAGGCAGCTGTCCCACAGCCAGGAGTGGAACCAGCTAAAAACACTGTACTTGATGCATTAACATGATTAAACACTTGATCTTTACAGACTGTGAGCATACATGTTCTTCCCTGAATTCAGGGAAAACGTTATACAAAATTACCTCTGCCTTTCCGAGCTGTGCTTTCTTCTACCCAATACACTTTCGGAAGACCTTTAAGCAGTCGGAGAAGGTAAGGAACCACGGAATCTTTATGCTTAAAAAAAAAAACAAACATTTAATACAAATGTGTGGCTGGTAGCTTTTTAGTACTAAGCCTAAAGCAAAGCATACACATCCAAATCATCTCAAATATGGATGGTCCCATGGCATTGCACCCTTCCTATTTCCATGTGGTGGCAGCAGGGGGCGTCCGAGGTCATCCCATAAGCCTGCACTAGGTGCCTAAGGGAAGGGCTACAACCTGCTCTTCTGCTCTGAATGTCCAGCCTGGTTCTGGCCTCCTCTGGACATTGGGCCCCTACGAGGGCCTCTCCAGAAGGTATGTGTGAGCACACAATCTCAAAACTGCCTCAGTAAGAGTATTCAGAAAGCCCTCAAGCCTTTCAGTGGGCCCCAGGATCAGATCCTCTGGACTGAGGGAAGCTCACAGCCAGAAGCTTTTAAACTTGGTGATACTTCTGTTATTCATGGCCTTTGTCCCCTTTTCTTTTTTCTTTTTTTTTTCTTAATTTTCTGCTTCATGTTTCCTTTTGCTTCTCTCAATCTGAGCATTAGACTTAATAGCCATCATTAGCCAATACAAAAACTACTTTCTTCTAGTTTCCAAACTAGCCAGTCAACATGTAACTTCACAATCTTCTATGACTGGCTCTTTTGGCTGTTTCCCTACTTATAACTGCTCCAGTTAAGGATTAGGTAAGTGCTCCTGAGAAGAGGAATACCATTTGGTTCTGAAACACTGATAAACACATGTGGTGATATTGAAAACATGACTCCAAGGGGTTCCTGGGTGGCTCAATTAGTTAAGCATCTGACTTTAGCTTAGGTCATGATCTCACAATTCTTGGGTTCAAGCCCCACATCGAGCTTGCTGCTGTCAGCATGGCGCCTGCTTCGGATCCTCTTTTTCCCTCTCTCTCTACCCATTCTCTGCTCATGCTCTTTCTCTCTCAAAAAAAAAAAAAAAAAAAAAAAGAAAAAAAAAA
>NW_024412707.1:136665-145332 GCF_014898765.1 Herpailurus yagouaroundi | reverse complement strand
AAAAAAAAAAAAAAAAAAAAAAAAAAAGAAAAAAAAAAAGAAAAAGAAAAAGAAAACATGACTCCAAATTCTGTGACACTCCAACTGAAAGGTGGAGTCAAATTCACTTCCTCTAGAAAATGGGCTGCCTTAGTGACTTGCTTCTGGTGTTTTTAGAAAGTACAGCTGATCCTCGAACAACAAGGGTTTGAAGTACACGGGTCCACTTATATATGGCTTTTTTACAGTATTGTAAATGTATTTTCTCTTCCCTACAGTTTTTCTTAATAACATTTTCTTTTCTCTAGTTTATTGTTTTCAGTAAGGCTTCTGGTCAATAGTAGGCTATTAATAGTTAAATTTTGGGAGAATCAAAATTATATGTGGATTTTCAATGGCACAGGGGGTCAGTGCCCCTAAACCCTACATTGTTCAAGGGTCAGCTGTGGTATAAATGAGACTGACTTCCTAAGTTAGGTTAAAAAAGCAGTGCAGCATCCATCTGCCTTTCTCTCAGGACACATGCCCTTGGGACCCAGACACTATGTTGTGACAGACAGACAGGGGCGCCTGGGTGGCTCAGTAGGTTGAGCATCTGACTTTGGCTCAGGTCATGATCTTGCAGTTTGTGGGTTCGAGCCCCACATCGGGCTCTGTGCTACCAGCTCAGAGCCTGCAGCCTACTTCAGATTCTGTGTCTCCCTCTCTTGCTGCCCTTCCCCTACTCGCACTCTGTCTCTCTCTCAAAAATAAATAAACGTTAAACATTTAAAAAAAATTTTTTTTAAAAAGGGGCGCCTGGTGGCTCAGTTGGTTGAGCACCCAACTTCAGCTCAGGTAGTGATCTGGGTTCACGGGTTCAAGTCCTACGTCAGGCTCTGTGCTGACAGAGCCTGGAGCTTGGTTTGGATTCTGTGTCTCCCTCTTTCTCTGCCCCTCTGCTGCTCACACATACACACTCTCTCTCAAAAATAAATTAAAAAAAAAAGTGATATAGCCCAGGCCACATGGAGAGGTCATGTACATAGGGGTGCCCTGGCTAAGAGCCCCAGCTTAGGTCCCAGCAACAGCCAGGATCCACGCCCACACATGTGCATGAACGAGTCTTCTCTGGTGATTCCAGCCTCCAGCTTTCAAGCCCACCATGTGACACTGAATGGAGCAGAGACAAATGACTCTTCTGAGCTCTAATTAAATTGCAGATTCACGAGAAAAAAACAAATAAACAAATCTGTTGTATTAAGCCACCAAGTTTTGGGGTAGTTTGTTACACCACAATAAATAACCATGACAAATAAAGAACTTTCTTTACCAAATGCAAAACTTTTCCTCTGAATCACATAAAGGAGTTGGTTACATCTGTCCAGGATCCCAGTGTACTAATACGCACAAAACTCTGAAGGATGTGCACAGCCAGGCTCCCTGCAGAGGAAGTGACCCCAGGTGTTCTCCCCCGTATAACCTGTTATGGCTTTTGTAGCATGTGGTAGTAAACTACTTCTTTTCATTTAAAAAAAAATTTTTTTTTTAATGTTCATTTATTCTTGAGAAAGACAGAGACAATGCAAGTAGGTTAGAGGCAGAGAGAGAGGGAGACACAGAATCCAAAACAGGCTCCAGGCTCCGAGCTGTCAGCACAGAGCCTGACGCAGGGCTCAAACTCATAAGCAGTGAGATCATGACCTCAGCCGAAGTCGGACGCTCAACCGACTGAGCCACCCAGGCGCCCTGGTAGTAAACTACACCTGCTACTATGGCCACAGCAGCTGCCAGCGTGGCCCACTGACTAGACGTGGAGGCCAGTAGCAAGTCCATCCTGGATGGAGGCAGGGAATATCAACACCAGGTGAACCAAGAGAAAGCTGGTTACTAGGGCTCAGAGGGCTGGCAAAGAGTGCTGGGCTCCTTTCCTAGTGTCCATGAGGCCAACAGGATTCCTGGAAACACTGGCAGACTGTATGGCTCAAGGGACATCAGCTGCCACCCCAAGTCCTGCCAATCCTTACCAGAAACCCAAATTACACCAAAGGCAATTTGTATTCATCTCTTCTATGCCACCCTAAAAAGCCTACTACAAGTATTAGGGTCAATCTATTAAGGTCAATCTTTAGGTCAGTCTATTAAGTAAAGTTTGCCAAAGGTATTTTCAATTAATACACATTTGAACAGCAGTTTCTCATACAAATTATTTTAAAAATCATTTTCCTTGTTTATACTTAAATTTAAATAAATTTAATTTAATTTAAATAGGACTTTGCAAATAGAAAAGTAGAAATGATTTTTTCTTTTCACACTTATAAATAAATAGAATAATTAAAATGCAGTTTATGTGCATCTAATTTTGGTTTTCCATGGGGCCCTGATCAAATAACCTATTTAATTTTTTAAATATTACTCTAAAATTAAAATGCTTATTTTTTTACAAATGCATAACTATTCTGTCAAAAATATTAATCCTTGTTGAAGTAGAATTCCAGAACACATAAGCGTTTTTAGATAAATAAAAATTCAAATATCAGACATCATTTTTTTCCTAGCACAGCATGATTAAACATGGAATTAAAAGTGATTCTTGATAATGATAACAATAAATAAATAAAAGAGTCTGTATTCAGTGATTAATCATTTGCTTTAATTAGCTTTGGGAAGTACTAAAAAAACAAAAAACAAAAAAAAATGGCCACATCATTTTCTATTGGAGCCACAACACTGATTTTTAAATTACCTCTAAAGGACACAGTAACATGTACTCTAAAAGTTATATCTATCACAGTTCTTTTTTTTTTAAGATTTTTTTTTTATTTGTAAGTAATTTCTATACCTAATGTGGGGCTCGAACTTACAACCCCAAGATGAAGAATCACATGCTTCACCAACGTAGCCAGCCAGGCGTACCTATACCTATCACAGTTCTGAAAAAGATGGTATTATGTCAAAATTATCTCAAAGAACCCTATCTTTTCACAAGGAAAAAAAAATGGTTACTCTGAGTTTGACCGATAAATGTTTGACCTTAGATTAAAAATCAAGTCTACCCTGAAAGGCATACAATTATTTCACAAACATTTTAACTAACTTTCTGGCAAAACACAACAATCAAAATCCATTTTATATATATATATATATATATATATATATATATATATATATATATGTGTGTGTGTGTGTGTGTATATATGTGTGTATATATATATGTGTGTATATATGTGTATATATATATATGTATATATATATAAATTTTAACTTAATATATTCACACAATTCAAAAAACAAAATTTCCTAAGAAGGTATACATTAACTAAGTTAATTAAATCACACACCCCAACCTGTTCCACCTACTCTGCCTCACTATCACTAACCACCTTTATTAGGTTTGTATGCATTCTTCTAGTACTGCTTCAGGTAAATATAACCAGGTACAAATTTAAATTCTAATTACATTCCCCCTTTTACAGAAACACTTTTAATGTAGTAAAGACATACCTGAAGATCAGATTCAACGAGAAAAATGCCCAATGCAATCACTGCATCTCTCCGTCGTTCATCCAATTGGAAGATCCCATGGAAATCTACTGGGCACATACAAAGCAGCTTTTGGACCTAGAAAATGAGACCACCACCAACAACAACCAAAAACCCATAGATTAAAAAAATATATAAACCCACATTCAGAATATAAGATATAAACAATAGCATAAACACCAATGAGTCTATATAACCAGTAAGTCATTCTTTTCCAATTCAAAGGTCATAAAAAGATCATCTCCAGCTTCTGAAATGATCATGCACATGCTCCCAAAACATATATGCACTGAGAAGCTTGGGCCAAGGGTTAAAATGATGTACACACAGAGGAAGTAAAGCACAAGAGCCAACGTCTGCATTTCAGAGTCAGAATAATCACAGATCTCCACTACTCAGTGGTACTCAAAAGCACTTTACCCAAACCTACCTACAGTCGAAATGCCTCCCATACTGTTCATTAAAAGATTCAATGTGGGAGAGGGGGGAGATGGGATGTGGGTAAAGCACTTAGGACAGTGCATAATACATACTATGCATTTAATAAACAATATCTGTTGTTACTGGATATGCCATAAGAGTGGCTAGCAGAAGCAGATAGGCAGTAAATCAGCAATTTATTGAATATATGGAGAACTTAGAATTATTTTCAAAACAGTAAATACCTGACATAAAGGAACTAAAAATCTGGATTTGTTATGAATAGGAAAATAGGTGATGCCTATTCACCTTGAAAATCCCTGCCATAAGAACCCTTGAGCAGAGCATTCAGACACATCAGGCCTCAACTTTGCTGTTCTGTTATGGAACCAATGAGAAGTCATTCACTGACATTCATACAGTTTCTTGGGATATTCTAACGGCAAAGGAGATCAAGTGCAATGCTTGAGATTTGCTTTGAAAATATCAATTATCATTGCAATTTAAAAAAAGAAAGCATATTTTAAAAGGGCAAATACACAATCCAGAAAGAGAAGCACCTTCTAACCTGAAGAGAAGTAACGTTCTTTGTCTTAGTAATCTTTCTCTTAGGAATGATTGTAAAGAAATAATTAGAGATCTAAAGCATTCTGGCAGAGGCCGCTGGAGAGACAATACAATGGGAAAGAGAAAGCAGGGATGCCCAGAAGTCCAAGTTCAGGTAGAGACTGGG
Source organism: Herpailurus yagouaroundi (assembly GCF_014898765.1). Taxonomy (NCBI): domain Eukaryota; kingdom Metazoa; phylum Chordata; class Mammalia; order Carnivora; family Felidae; genus Herpailurus; species Herpailurus yagouaroundi. The sequence goes on along the minus strand of NW_024412707.1, from coordinate 140,678 downwards.
AGCCTGGCTTGTACTCTAATAGCAATGCAAAGCCAAAGCCAAGGAGACAGTCTCACAACTTCTTTAACTCCAACATCTTAATATCAGTGAATCAACTCCTATTTGTTTTTTAAATATTTTATTTTTAAGTAATCTGTGGGGCTCAAACTTACAACCCCAAGATCAAGAGTTGCACACTCCACCGACTGAGCCAGCCAGGTACCCTAAAATAACTCCTATTTAACTACAACTCCCCCTCCCCGCCCCAGTAACTACAATTTCCCCAGGAGTCTCAAACCAAGTAGGAAAGTTTCAGCCCTGACAAAGACACCTGTGACTGCACACAGGCACGGCAAAGACTGAAGCAGGTACCACGTGAAACGAGACCCAGGAATATAAAGTTTAATCTCACAAAATGGTCTTGAAAATATTTCACAGCTCTGTGTAAATAAAAAGCAAACTTATTAAATTACTTCATTAACAACAACAACAACAAAAAACACACGAAAAATGGAAGGTGAGCTTTTCTTTTCATTGAGCATAATTTCTCTAAAGACATCCAGAATACATGATGCAAGTTCAACTACTTCACTGAGATGATGCTCACTTGGATTTCAGACCTGAAGACCTCTCACAACTCCCAAATGTAAGCAGAATCAGAGATGGAGAGCTGAAAGAAGTTGCACACTCATCTGCCAAATGTCCCCTTTCAGGCAGATCATGTGTAATCCTATCTTTGTTTAATAGGTTAGGCGACTAGGCCCAGACAGGTTAAGTACAATCTTAGACAATAGGCTCTTAACAAGATCCTCTCTGACTTTTGTCTCTCCCTACTCCAATATTACTACTCCCAGCTCATGCACCCCAGTGAACACTCAATGCACACTCCCAACCTGGCAATGAAGGTCCTTCCCAATTTGCCCCAAACACCCGGGCCCTGAATACCGAGCTCACTTCTCCCTACCTGGCCTTTTCCATGGTTTTCACCCATCTTTAACATTTCATTCAACCTGCCTTATCTCCCCTATAAAAATTCTATCCATCCTTCTAAGATCCTGTCTCCCATTTCTCAAAGCTTTCTCAGACCCCAGTAATGTGCTAAGATCTTTCCCATCACACCTCTCAATAGCCCACCAAGAATAACGTAATTTTCTTGACATAATTATCTTTTGAAAAGTCTTATTTCAGAGTTACTTGTATACTTATCTTCCATTCACTGCAGACAGGACTGTGTTCGCCTCATCACTGCCCCCCACATCACTGTATCTGATGCAACCTACACGTTCCAGAAACTTAACAACTATTTAGTGGAACTAAAGGGGCTGAAGTCACAGGGATTTAATGAGATAGGAAGGAAAGTAAAAAGAAAGAGGACCACTGGAACCCAGCCATCCTACTGTAGGGCTTAACTATGTGGTGTCATTTGTCATATAACCAGTACTGGGCACAGTGCTGGCATGCAATTGGCACTGAACAAATATTTGCTGCATCATTAAATGAACAGGGGGATGGATGGAAGAATAATCAGGTTAAGTCATGTATAATATGTAGTCACACTCTCACAATCCTTACAATCCAGCCAGAGTTATACAACCAATAAAAAGGCCACAACTAGTGAATAATGCAGGTCAGAAACTAAATGATGAGGGCCCCCAAAAGCCTGGCACCAGGTCTAGGCTCTGATGCAAAATGGCCTTGGACACTGGGACTCTTGTAGGGGGAAAAAAAGTGAAGACTTGAACCCGGGTCCTATAGAAGTCATAACATATCAGACAAGGGAAAATCAGTTCTGCTGGGTGCCAGTCTCCAAATACTAATAGTCAATAGTTATTGAACATTGATCACATGTGAGGTGCTGGTTTGTATTTATCTAATCCTCACAATAGTGCACTATTTATTATCTTCATTCTATGGATGAAGAAACTGAGACACAGAGAGGTCAAAGTCCTAATGCAGAATAAAGCATTAATGCTGCAATTTAAAAGAATGAAAAGAGGGGCGCCTGGGTGGCTCAGTTGGTTAAGTGTCCGACTTCGGCTCAAGTCATGATCTCACAGTTCATGTGTTTGAGCTGTGCTGACAGCTCAGAGCCTGGAGCCTGCTTCGGATTCTGTGTCTCCCTCCCTCTCTGCCCCTCCCCTGCTTGCAGTCTGTCTCTCAAAAATAAACATTAAATTTTTTCTTAATTTAAAAAATGAAAAGAAAAAACACTGATTTTTTTTCAGAATTTTACAATCAACTAAAAAGTTGGTTGTTTTTAGGGGGTAAAGGGGAGTAGATCCTGCATTATTAAAGGTTGTTAAGCTCAAAATCTGACAGTGGTGGCCATTTACAAAAAGGATCCAAAGGGGCTCTGGGCAACACTTTGAGGAAGTTGATAAGTCAATGGACAACCAGGAGGCAACAAAGGTAACTCACTTAGACTTTGCTAAGAACTCTTGACAATACTTTAACCGAAGGCTATTAAAAGAGAAACCACAAGGTGAATTTAGACTGCCAAGGTAAAGAAATGCCAAACCAAGGAGAAAACAAGGTGCCCCCACAAGTCTGAATCATTGGGCAGAGAGAACTGCAGATGAAAAGTCAAAACATAACAGTGGGTGTAGGTAAAATATTTAGGTCAAAATAAACCTACCAATAATAGCATTACATGTTGGATAATTAATGAGTTTTTAAAAGAATACAACTGTTGTTATCTGAAACCTCTGGGAATAGTCTTTATAGAGAAACAAAATTCCCTGAGAACAGGAGATTAAGCTTTAAGTATTAGTGGCAGTGTTTCGTTAAATCTGTTTTTTAAAAATCCCTCCCCCCCTTTTTAGTTTATTTTATTGGAGGAGGAGGGGCAGAGAGAGAGGGAGAGAGAATCTCAAGCAGGCTCCGTGCATGATCCCACAAACCACAAAATCATGACCTGAACCGAGATCAAGAATCAGATGCTTATTTGACTGAGCCACCCAGGTGACCTGTTAAATCTGGGGTTTTTTTTTTTTTTAAGTTTATTTATTTATTTTGAGAGAGAGAAAGAGAGCAAGCACGAGCAGGGGAGGGGTAGAGAGAGAGGGAGGGAGAGAATCCCAAGCAGGCTCTGTACTGTCAGCACAGAACCCAATGCAGGGCTCTGACCCATGAACTGCAAGATCATGACCTGAGCCAAAATCAAAAGCCAGACACTTAACCGACTGAGCCACTCAGGCGCACCTAAATCTGATTTTTAGTTGTCTTTCTCAAATGCACTATCCCCATCCATGGAGAACACTGAACATAACCTAACATTTCCTAAGTGACTGAGAGCTATCATGATAACAGTGATTGTAACAAGATTCACATGGAGCTGCAGATGCATGTGGAACAGCACCTGCTCCTACAAGCAGTCCTGGATGAGGGTTTCATTAAAGATGTTCTGTTGGCTGTAATCAATTAACATGGCTTTCTACAACATCCAACACAAGTAGCACTCCATGAGCCTTTACACACAACGAATGAGTCTCCGTTTCTTGAGCCCAGCTCATGTGCTTGGCAGAGAACAGCACATACAAATCCATGTCTCTGATTCCTGACACATCGTTTCACCAGGCAATGCTCAGGGGAGCTGTACGGAGTTGTGATTTTCATTCCAACTCTAGCACTTCTTATCTAAGTGACCCAAGGTAACTGACAAAACCTATCTGAACATTTTGACTTTGTATTTCCTTCTGTAAAACGTGGACAAAACAGCAAGTGTGTGTATATATATAAATCCACAGAATCTTGCTAATGTCTTAAAATTATGCCAAGGAACGCCTGGGTGGCTTAGTCGGTTGAGCGTCCGACTTTGGCTCAGGTCATGATCTCACAGCTCATGAGTTCGAGCCCCGTCTCGGGCTCTGTGCTGACAGGTTGGAGCCTGGAGCCTGCTTTGGATTCTGTGTCTCCCTCTCTCTCTGCCCCTAACCCACTCACATCCTATCTCTGTCTCTCTCAAAAATAAATAAACATTAAAAAAATAATAAAATAAAATAAAATAAAATAAAATAAAATAAAATAAAATAAAA
>NW_024412707.1:130251-136655 GCF_014898765.1 Herpailurus yagouaroundi | reverse complement strand
AATAAAATAAAATAAAATAAAATAAAATAAAATAAAATAAAATAAAATAAAATAAAATAAAAATAAAATAAAAAAAATAAAACTATGCCAATATTGATAAGTCTTCTCCCCCAAGTCTCAGTTTTCTCAAATGTAAAAGGATGACCAGATAGTTTTTTTGCAATGTCTGCTCTAGCAATAAAATCTTGTGATCCAAGAACTTCTACCTGTGGCCATGAGAGATTAATAGGATCTGGATTTACCTTCCTGCCATAAAACAACTAGGAAAATGGACAAATACATGAAACCACTGATTTCATACACTGGACAAGGAGCACAGGACTATAATACCTGAGAGGCAGAGGAAACAAAGTGAGCCCTATGACTGCCTGGTTTTCTGCCAAAAGACATATCTCAGACCACAGAACAGGAAAGGACATCCCAGTCATGCAGGTCTAAGTGGAGGAGAAAGAAGTAAGAATACAGGAAGTCTAAAGCAGCTGGAAATTCTGAAGAGGAGAGAGCTAAACAAAAAAATCTCCAGAAATCATAGCAAGAGTTCCCTTGAATTTTTGATGAATACTAACACACACTAGTATAGGTGATATTCCAGGAAGTTGGAAAAGAACAACCAGGGAACTGCGTACTGAATAGTTCCCAGAGTTCATATATAGCCGAGAGGAGTCTGAGTTACTCCCAGCCAGAGTGGAAAGCCCTCATTCAGTAGAAACCTCAAAAGGGCCATACCTTAGCAGTGGAGTTAAACTATCCCTGTAGCAAAAGCTATTATAGACCTGCCCTAGCAAAGTTTTAAATTAGCTTTGTAAAATTAGCTTTGTAGCTTTCCTGTTTCTGTGGTCTGAGATATGTCTTTTGGCAGAAAACCAGGCAGTCATAGGGCTCACTTTGTTTCTTCCGTCTCTCAGGTATTATAGTCCTGTGTTCCTTGTCAGTGTATGAAATCAGTGGTTTCATATATTTGTCCATTTTCCTAGTTGTTTTATGGCAGGAAGGTAAATCCAGATCATTATTCGCTCAGAAAAAGCATCTGAAAAAATTCCACACTTCTTCATGATAAAAACACTCAACAAACTAGAAATACAACTTCCTCAACTTGAAAAAGGGCATCTATAGGGGCGCCTGGGTGGCGCAGTCGGTTAAGCATCCGACTTCAGCCAGGTCACGATCTCGCGGTCCATGAGTTCGAGCCCCGCGTCGGGCTCTGGGCTGATGGCTCAGAGCCTGGAGCCTGTTTCCGATTCTGTGTCTCCCTCTCTCTCTGCCCCTCCCCCGTTCATGCTGTGTCTCTCTCTGTCCCAAAAAAAAAAAAAAAAAAAAAAAGTTGAAAAAGGGCATCTATAAACCACTCAGAACTAACATCATATTTAATGGTAAAAGGCTGAAAGTTGCCCCCGAACAGGAACAAAATAAAGATGTCCACTCTCACCACTTCTATCCAGTATTGTCCTGGGGGTTCTAGCCAGGACAATTAGATACGAAAATGAAATAAAAGGCATTCAGATTGGAAAAAAAAAAAAAAAAAAGTAAAACTATATTTGCAGATGACATAATCTTATATAAAGAAAAAACTAAAAACATATTAAAACTAAAAAACAAGTGTAGCAAGGTTGCAGGATACAAGATCAACATACAAAAATCAATTGCAATTAGAGTTTCAGTTTTACAAGATGAAAGAGTTCTGAAGGTGGATGGTGGTGATGGTAGTAAAACATTATGAATGTATTCACAAAAACCATTTACTTTTGCTTCCTGGCACTTGTTAGCGTTTTCAATTGTACTTACGTGTAATTTTTTGTTTAATGCTTGTCTATCTCCATGCCAAACTCCAAGACAGAAAAACAATGTCTACTCATTCAATCCCTCTAATAGGTCCCTTCAAGGCCTGGCACACAGCAGGCACTCAAAGACTGAATGAATGAATGAACAAACGAACGAATAAACAAATGTCACCATCGTTTGCTTTTATAACAGTACATATAGCCTTGGCTGGCCTAAATCTAGGCTTCCAGACCAGCTTTACACACAGAAGTATTCAGGAAAAGAGAACAGCTTCAGCAGCAAAGATAGAGCCTCTCAGAACTAAGTCAATAAATGCAAGTGAGATCTGAGGATTTTTGCCTCAACCATGTATTTTATCACATAAACATAAATAGTGTTCTGACTGGCTTGGCAATGTTCACAAAAGGCCAAGCCTTTTCCCAAAATTCCAAGATACATGAAAGAAGCAAATACAAAAACAAATAAATATATAAATAATGAGGACAATGAAGTGCACAGAAAAATTTCAGCAATTTAAATCAAAGATAGGAATAGCTGCTGGTGGAAAGGACTGAAGGCAACCACATCCCCCACTAGGTACAAACTGCAAACACAGACGGCAGAAAAGAAAATCTGCAGTAAGGAGTAAGAAATAGAACATTCTTGCTCTCTTGGGGAGTAAACAACTAGTGACATGTCAATTCCAAGACTCCCTAAGGGCATCAGTATAAACAATATGGTCATAATAATCTTCTTAATGCACATTACTCTTGGCCCTGAAATATTGAAGGGCTCTTCCCTGTCTCATCAATTCAATACAAACTCTTGAGTCTGGGACTACATATGAAGCCATCTGCTTTCTTCTCCACTTTCATTTCCATTCTCTAAATATACTATATTTCTGGGGCACTGGGTGTCTCAGTTGGTTAAGCATCCGACTTCAGCTCAGGTCACAATCTCACAGTTTGTGGGTTCAAGCCCCACATCAGGATCTCTGCTATCAGTGTAGAGCCTGCTTCAGATCCTCTGTCCCCTTCTCTCTCTCTCTGCCCCTCCCCTATTCTTACGTGCTCTCTTTCTCTCAAAAATAAACATTTAACATAATCATTTTAGGGGCGCCTGGGTGGCTCAGTCGGTTGAGTGTCCGACTTCGGCTCAGGTCATGATCTCGCAGATCTGTGAGTTTGAGCCCCGCATCGGGATCTGTGCTGACAGCTCAGAGGCTGGAGCCTGCTTTGGATTCTGTGTCTCCCTCTCTCTCTGCCCCTCCCCCACTCATGCTCTGTCTCTCTGTCAAAAATAAAATAAACATTAAAAAAAATTTTAAATAAACATTTTAAAAAACTAAAAAAAATACTCTATTTCTTTTTTTTTTTTTTAACGTTTATTTATTATTGAGAGACAGAGAGACACAGAGCATAAGGAGGGGAAGAGCTGAGAGATGGAGAGACACAGAATCTGAAGCAGGCTCCAGGCCCTGAGCTGTCAGCACAGAGCCCGATGTGGGGCTCAAACTCACAAACCACAAGATCATGACCTGAGCCAAAGCCAGACGCTTAACCGATTGAGCCACCCAGGTGCCCCCCAAAATACTCTATTTCTACTGAACCCTATTACTGCTGTTTCTCATTTTCTTCTGTGCTTTGCTTTCTTCTATCTGAAATGACCTTCCCTTACCAACTACTCTTGGCATTTACAAATGCCCATTCCCAGGCCTTCCATATCTAAAATCTCTGCCGAAAGTAACCTCCCAGCAAGTGCCCATGATGCTTTCATTTTCTTAGAGCATGTTTCACTTTTTTGCTTTCTAAATTTCCACATACCTGCCAAGACTCATGGAGAGTTCTTTGGGGGCCTGAAGAAAAAATTATTTGTACTTCCCATTCCCATGCCAACAAAGTGCAAAACAGCTAAATATCTTCACAGAGGAGTTGTATTGAAAAGCCATATGGTCCACCATCAGCTCCTTTCTGGACAACTGGCCAGCCCCCACCTATGACTACTTCTACTTGTTATAAATTATTTGAGGGTTAGGATTGTGTGCACACCTAGACCCAACTGTCAAAAGAAAAAAGATACCCAGAGCAGGCACAGCTAGAAGTCAGTACCCAAGCAACAATACCCTGAATTCAAGTTTCCACATAGCAGAAAACAAGAGCACAATGTCACACCATCATTTCTGTTTCATGGGTTTTTGGTTAATTCGTAAAATATCATTATCTTAGAATCAAAAGAATAAGGTCCCCTTTTATGCTTGCAGAGTTAGCAGGAAAAAGTAAACAAAATCCAACAACAGTGAAGCTATAAACATGCACAAGGTCTCTTGCTAATGCTATCTACCATAACTAAGTATAATCCTTTGAAAACAGTTGGGCAGTAAACATCAAGACCTATCCACATTTAACACAAGAATGTAATTCAAAATTAGACAAAATTCTAAGTGTATAAACGCACAATTTTACAAGGGAAAAACTAGACAGCCTAAACAGAGAAATCCTTAATTTTGATCTGTCAATAGAAAATATGGCATGCAGCCATTAAAATAATAAATATGGGCTATTTTTGAAAAAAGCAATAAAGTGGAGTGCCTGGGTGGCTCAGATGGTTAAGCGTCTGGCTCAGCTTATGATTTCACAGTTCTTGAGTTCGAGCCCCGCTTCAGGCTCTGTGTCTCCCTCTCTCTCTGCCCCTCCCCTGCTCATGCTCTCTCTCTCAAAAATAAACATTGAAAAAAATTAAAAGAAAAAAGCGGGGCACCTGGGTGGCTCAGTCGGTTAAGCATCCGACTTCGGCTCAGGTCATGATCTCGTGGTTTGTGAGCTCAAGCCCCACATTGGGCTCTGTGCTGACAGCTCAGAGCCTGCAGCCTGCTTCGAATTCTGTGTCTCCCTTTCTCTCTGCCCCTCCCCTGCTCATTCTCTGTCTCCGTCTCTCAAAAATAAATGTTAAAAAAAATTTTTTTTAAATAAAAAAGCAATAAAGTGAATATAGCTAAAGACTAAAAAGGAGGCCTAAGAAATTAAAAAGCTAAAGGGTTAGTGTTATGGGCTGAATTATGTCCCCTTAAAATTCATATACTGAAGTCCTCATCTCAGGCACCTCAGAATGTGACTGTTAATTTGGAACTAGGGCCTTTATTAACACAAGGTGATTAGGGTGGGCCACTCCTATCAATCTGGCTGGTGTTCTTATAAAAAGAGATTAGGATACAGACAGGTACAAAGGGAAGACTATGTGAAGACACCAAAAGACAGCCACCTACAAGCCAAAAAGAAAGGCTTCAAAAGAAACCTTCATCTTGGATGTCTAGCCTCCAGAACAGTGAGAAAATACATTTCAGTTGTTTAAATCAATGTGGTACTACTATGTTATGGCAGCCCTAGCAAACTAGTATAGTTAATGTGGCATGATTACAGGTAAAGACTTTTTCTTCTTCCAATTTCTTCTTAAAATATTTTACAGCTGGTTTAACAATAGTTCTAACATCATGAATTCCCTCTACTGATGCTAATTTTCTCTTCTCTTATCCTATACATGGTTGTTTTGAACATAACTTCACAAAGGAAAGGGAGCGAGGATAGAAATTTTCAGCTTCATGATGCTGAAAAAATGCCAATACCATGATTTTTACTCCATGGCAAACCACTCTAAAGGAGTGGGTAACTATGAACTCCAGAAAGCCCAGTGTCCTGAGCATGAGGACATACATTCCTCCAAACAGAGATAAGAATTAACCAGCTCATCTTCTGGAGCACAACTGTCCACCAGGGAGGGGTCTGGCCTGTCCCTAATGCTGCAGTGCTATTTAAACACCACACTGAGTTAGCTAAGACACCTCCAGATTCTGGCAGTCTAACTGAAGAAAAGAGAGGCTATTTTAGGACATGGAAAAAGATTCTGATCAAAGCCTCCTGAGGGTGGGAAGAGAGATGGAAGGGCAAGGAATGCTGCCTACTTTTCAGCTCTGCTGGGAACGCTCCATGTCCCAGGGTTCGGGTCCATTAGTATGATACAGGCCAGGTAAGAAAAGGCAGGAACGGCTCACCCATATCCTGGATACGAGGAGTACAACCAGGCAGATCCAGACAGAAGCTTCTTGGCAGGGGTGGCTTAATAACATTCTTAAGACAGATGAGAAAGAGGAAAGCAGAGCAAGACTAGCAGGCAAAAAGAAATCAGAGAGAGGGAGACTGGAAGCCAACTGTACATGGAGAGTCCAGTGTAGACAAGACTCTCTTCTTGTCTATTTTGTTCCTCCCACCTTTCTCCCAAAGGGAGATGGCTGAGGACTGCATGGGACGTGATCCCTCTAGGACACAGATGGTGTCCTCAGAGGCAACCTGCAATCCTGAGAGTGGGCCTCAGGGCTATGGCTCCAGTCTTAGGCGCAGCCTAGCAGCAAAAGGTCAAAGCTTAGATATGGATAAGAGAATAGGCACCCAGGAGTCTTGGGTTTGACTATCTGAATATGGCAGGAGTCTGGTCACCAGACCTGCATTACAACAGTAGCTAGGGGGACTTGCAGCAAGTCTGACTTGATGCTGATCACCTGGGCAACCTCATTAAAACTGTTTCTTTTTTTTTTTTTAATTTTTTTCAACATTTATTTATTTTTGGGACAGAGAGAGACAGAGCATGAACGGGGG
>NW_024412707.1:63641-129851 GCF_014898765.1 Herpailurus yagouaroundi | reverse complement strand
CTGTTTCTTATTGGGGCACCTGGGTGGCTCAGTCAGTTGAGCGTCTGACTTCAGCTCAGGTCATGATCTTGCAGTTTGTGGATTCGAGCCCCACGTTGGGCTCTGTGCTGACAGCTCAGAACCTGGAGCCTACTTTGGATTCTGTGTCACCACCTCTCTCGCTCTCTGCCCCTCCCCTGCTTGCTCTCTGTGTCTCCCAAAAATAAAATAAAAACATTAAAAAAAAAAAAACAAACCTGTTTCTTATTGACCTGGCCTACCGAGCACATATTAATTAACAGTAGATGCTCAACAAATGTTTTCTGAATGAAACAGTGAATTAAATAATTAAAAGAGAAGTAAAATCTACTTAGTAGGAATAGGCTAGGTTTCACAGCCTAGACTTGATGTAGGTGAGTGGGGTGAATAAACACCACTGTGGCATGTAGATAGACAAAGATAAGGAAAGTTATGTCATTAATGTGCCCCAAGTGCCATAAAACTATGTCAGGGCTGCCTGAATTACCAATGTCTAAAGTGAGATGTCAGGTCTAACTCATAAAACTTAGCCTTCCTCAGCTCAACCCTATCTGGACCAAGACCCATTAAGTCCTCTGCCTTCTCTTGGGTGGGGGGGGGGGGGGGAGAGAAGAGAAAAAAAACAGAAACAAAAAAATGAGAGTTTTTCAACATTCATCTCCCCACTTAAGTCCCCACCTTCATTATCCTGGTGGGTACTGAGAAATTCCTTTACTCTTAAGAACCTCAAGAAGATTTCCCTAGGAACACTGAAGGCTTATTGTCCATTGGTTTAAAGTCGTGGAATGTAGTAAGCAGCCATATGTTATAGGACTAAACAGTAACAACGACCCTCAGCATAATCAAGTCTTAAGATCCTAGATAAGAAAAGAAGAATCTACATATATGTGATGGAATCAGCCACCTACAGAAGCCTTCTCTAAGAAATAAGTTATTTCAAGGTCCCCAAGACCACTCACACATATATAATTGTACTCGTAGCTAAATTTTATTACAGTAAATTATATTACAGTGAATTTATCAGCAAGAGAAAAGGGCAGGTGGAATCTGGAGAAAACTGTGCATGGGCTTCTTCATGTTCTCTCCTTCCTGTAAAGGTATACACTAAGCATGCTCCCTTCTACAGCAGCAAACAATGTAGTGACCTGTGTGCTACATCTGTACCTAGGGAAGTCTAACAGAGACACAGCAGCCAAGGTTTTTATTGATAGACACAAGCACTGTCTGCCTAGCAACCATTAAAATCCCTAATTCCAAGAAAGAAAGCAGGTGTTCAATATAAATCACATTAATTGTACGAAGAGTCTAGGCACAGTGAACCACTCTTATCAATTAGGAAATGGAGGGAACAGTTCAAGTGCTAAGTTCCCAGATGTGAACCCAGGACTGACCTTGCAAGCAATCCCTTCTGAAGCCTCAGGCTTGCTCAGTTAACTCTTTTCAGATTTGTAAATGTTGCCAATGAGAATGAAGTACCTCCCAAACTAAGAGATGGTATTGGGGAGCTGACAATCTAAAAACTGCATTTTTTAAAAATGTTTATTTATTTATTTTTGGGGGGGAGCACATGGGAGGAGCAGGAGAGAGGAAAGACAGAATTCCAAGCAGATCCCATGATGTCAGTACAGAACCCAATGCAGGGCTTGAACCCATGAACCGTGAGATCATGACCTGAGCCAAAACCAAGAGTCAGACACTTAACCAACTGAGCTTCCCAGGCATCCCTAAAAGCTGTATTAATTAGTTATAAAATATATTGTAATTTTGATGACTGAAGCAGTTACTATAAAATACAAAGCTAACAGCATTGTAATTACAGAATGTTCTTGTAATTATCCAAAAAGGCCGAAGAAGGCCAGTTGAGCTTAAGGTGCATTTCTCAGAATTACTGAGTGGGAATAGGTCCCCTGCTAGAACTGCAGGACTGGGCTTTTTGTTTTTTTGGGTTTTTTTATTCTTATGTTTATTTATTTTTGAGAGAGACAGAGAGAGAGAGACAGAGTATCCAGAGCAGGATTCACGCTGCCAGTGCAAAGCCCAATGTGGGGCTCGAACCCATGAGCCATAAGATCATAACCTGAACAGGTCAGATGCTCAACTGATGAGCCACCCAGGCGCCCCTGCAGGACTGTCTTCTTAAAGATCACCCACTCCCCTGCAATCTCTTCTCTCTTCTTCAAGTCCAGCAAGCACACTTCTGATAGGATTTTTGGTCCTCCTACCAAGAAGAGAATGTGCTGACTAGCTGGCATGAATTTTATTTGATAAGCCAGCACCGTGGTCCATTAGTCAGGCTCATCCAATGATAACAGTTCTTAATCATTAGGTATCCATGTGCCTGCCTTTATTTGTGTCATTTTGTTGATCCTCATAATACTCTTAGCTAATACTGTCCTTATATTTTGAAAAGAAACCAAAGGATCATACTGGGGAACTGACCTACCCAGAGTCACACTCATGTAAGCAAATGATACAGGATTCAAACTCAGGTAGTCCTATCTCTAGAACTCATATTCTTTCCATTTTATTGAATTCCTCCTTCTGTCTGAAGTCAGGTTGGCATCAGTCTCCCAGGACCTGCTCACCCTGCGGGTAAGTGAGAAATCAGGTTTAAGAACCCACAAAGCCAAGGAAGGAGTAGGTCACTATGACAGAGTGCCTAACACAGCATTTCAACTTCACCACTCACCAGAGCCACAAAACGACTCTGAACAGCAGCAGGCAGGTCTCCAGTCTCCCTACTCTTAGACAACAGATCTCTTTCCATCTGCCAGGAAGATGTGTGAAAAAAGAATCCCATCCCTTCAGTGCTAATACACTTTAATGAGTCTCATCACACCATGGGGAGGGGGGGGAAGAAAGCTGACATTTACTGTTCACCTATTCTGCCCAGGCACTTTATGCTTTGAACTCATTTACTCCTCAAGAACCACTTCATTTCACACATAAGGAAACAGGCTCTGAGAATTGAAGTAACTAGCCCAAGAGGACAAACAGTGACAGTGCGGGGACCAAACAGGTCTGACTCTGATATCTCTGTTCCTTCCAACATCTGAGCCACACCTTTGAGTCGCCTTTCACCTTTCTCCCAAGGAAAAGATACCCCCAGCATAAGTTGTCCTTTCTCCTCTGAAGGAATCCTGGGTTCAGTTCTCTGTCTATGACAGTTCATTACCCCTTCCCGGCCACTGTCCCTTCTTCACACACCATCTTTTACCCAGTCTAACGCTCCCTCTAGACTTCACGGAAAAACAATGCGCGGATTTGCATTTCAGAAAGCACTTTCAGATTTAGAAAGCACTTTCAGATTTACCATTCCACTTGCCCTTCACAATGATGTGAAGTGGGGAAAGCAGGTGAAAGCAACTCCATTTTATGAGAAAGAAATCTCTCCAAGGTCACGGAATAAAAAGCAGAGGAAGTCGGGAGCAGAGCCCCAGGTTTTGACCCTGGTCGTTTGCTCTTCCCACTGCTTCTCACTGCCTGCCGCCCCTGCCCCTGCGATGTCACAAGGTGCCCCCTCGGCTCAAACCCCAAACCCTGGCCAGTAGCTCACGTCCCTCGTCCGCCACCCACCCGCAACGTCCCTACCTGCCCAGCCCACTCCCTGCCCAAGTCCCTCCACTCTCCTCTCTTCACCAGCGCTCTTCACCAGGCCCATGGGCCTCCTCACCCCGCCGGCTGCCTCCCATCACATATCCCCTCCAGTCACAGGAAGCTCGAGACCCCCTCTCGATCTCCCATAGACCCTCGCCCCGCCCCCTCGCTTCGCCACCCTAGACCGCTTCTCCTGTCAGCTCGCGGCCCAGGCAGCCAAGGCTACCTTCTCCAACGATGCCGGTCTCTGCACCGCCAGGGAGCGGGCCAATGATAGGACCGTATTGAAATAGAAGCCCCGTGAAGCGCCGGAGCCGGAGCCAGAGCTGCTGCTGCTGCTGCCGCTGCCGCCGCCGCCGCCTCCTCCTCCTCCCCGGGCCACGGCCGCCGCCATCATCGCGCGCGCGGCGGCGGTGCCGGCTGGCCTCCCGCACCGGCCTGCGAGCGACAGAACTCACGGCGCAGGCGCGGCGGTATCCGGCTTCCCCGCCACGTGACCTCTGTTGTCGACACTGGGTGGGGCGTGGCCGTGGGGCGATCCCACCGCTGGAGGGGAGAGACAAACCGAGGGGTAGGCTGAGGTCGCGCACACAGGGCGTGGTCCCCCCCAAACCGCCGGGCAAGATGGTCAGCTCCGGAGGCGGGGCCTCCCTCGCAAGGCCGGCGGAAGGAGCTCGCTCCGCGACCGTGTGGTGGAGGGCCGTAGAACTTCTCTGGACCTCGGGCTGCGGAGACTAGGGGCTGCAGAGCGGTGGGTGCTTCCCGAGGGCCTCGGGAGGGCAGCCTGGACCCCTGCGGGCCTGCAAAAGCCGTTCCTCGCCTTGGCCACGCACCTCCCTTTCCTGCCCAGACCGAGACGAGCGGCGGCACCATGTCGGCCTACCCCAAAAGCTACAACCCATTCGACGACGACGCAGAGGATGAGGGCTCCCGGCCGGCCCCGTGGAAGGACGACCATGACCTCCCCGATGGACTCGGCGCGCCCACGGACAGGCAGCAGTACCTGCGGCAGGAGGTGATGCGCAGGGCCGAAGCCACGGCCGCCAGCACCAACAGGTCCCTGTCCCTCATGTACGAGTCCGAGAGGATAGGCGTCGCCTCTTCCGAGGTGAGTCTTTGGCAGGGCTGGGCGGCCCTACCAGTCTGAATTGTCACACGGGGTCAAGAAACGTTCACTTTGCAAAGAGGTGTGTATCTTGAGTGCTTGAAAGAGGCAGTTTGCCCCCAGTAATCTTCCATAGTTATTAGCAGAGCTCGGGTTAAGGAAATGGATTTTCTGTTTCTTTTATATAATTTCCTGCCCTTCACCCATCCCTGAGTGGCTGAAGTGACCCATGAGACCCTGAGTGACCCAGAATGGGCGAAGATTGTGCGTGGTGTGTGAAGCGTCAGCAAATGGGACTTGAGTTCTTTCCTGTCACTGACCACTTCTCCACTTCGCCAGTAGAGGTGATGATGTCTGTCTGGACAATTGCTGAGTAAGCCATAATCCAAGTTTGGTCGAGTCTAGGGCCTTGCCTTTACTTCCCAAATCCAGATGAAGATGCCCTAGGTAGTGTATGGGTTTGTGACAGTCCATTGCTCCAATTCACCTTTGTCAATTCTTCTTTCCACCCATAGAAGATTTCAGGAACCCTAAGTGAGAATGGTTCTTCCTTAGGCTCCGCATTTTCTCCTTAGCCTACTAATGAAATGGTTTTGTTGGAGCATTTGGGTTTTGTTTTGTTTTGTTTTGTTTGTTTTGTTTTTTTAAGTTCTTAAAAATGTAATAGTAGATCACTGGTATATGAGCTGAGATTAATTTTAAGCATTTGTAGTTGTTGTTGTTGTTTTTCCCATGACCTGAGCCAAAATCAAGAGTCAGTCATTCAACCAACTGAGCCACCCAAGCACCCCGTTAAGCACTTGTAGCTTTGAAACTTAGTGCTGGAAGCTAAAATGTTGTCTTCCTCTGTGGGTCTCTGTGACTCTTTTCTCTGGCAAAGTTTATTCTGACCTGATTACTTACAGTGTTGGGCAGTTTGAGGTATGTTGATTAATTTCTCAAATAGTCATCTGGGTCATTTCTCCATTGCCACTTTGTTGGTTATTTTCCTTCCCTGCTTCTCCCTATTACAGTATCTCTCATTGGCCCATCTTCCTGTCTTTGGTCTCCTTAAGGAAATTTAGGTGTAGTTTTTATATCTCATATCTACTAGATTCCTGTGTTTGAGTTTAAATGAAAAATGTTGACTAAGATTTGGGAAGATTGCCTAAGGTCTTAGGGCCCTACTAGAGGAATTACTTAATTGCGGGTCCCAGGTCCAAGGAAGCCAAGTAAGAACTGTGTGAAGGGACATCTCTGAAAACGGTGAGAACAAATGAAATAGGAAATCAGAATGATAACAAATCATGGCAAAGGATAAACTTGAATCTGGTATTTAAGACTACGATTTAGACAGGAGTGAGGAGGGGGAGAAAGAAGAGCAAGAGGGATGTTCCTATGGCAGAGAGGAGCAATGCAAAGGCACCAGCCCACCACCAAAGCTCCTGGGCTCCAGTAGGGAAGTGATGCACAGGTTGCATTCAAGGAAAGAGCCCAGAGGAGGCAGCCTAGGAGCCTTCGTGGTCAGAGGAAAGTCTTTTCTTCAGAGGGAAGGAGAATCACGAACATAATAGAGATGAGTGGTTTCACATGGATCGTGGTGACACCGCCCCCCCCCCCCCCATGCTGCCCCTAAAGGTCCTTCTCTTTGTGTAAAGGGGACTGTGAGAACAGAGGCAGAGTGGCACCTCAGGCTTGTGAGGCTTGGACTGAGCCAAGTTGGCATTGCTCTGAGAGGTACGTTATGATCATGACTGGGTAGGTGACAGACAGGCACTGTCATCAGTATAGTGACACTGAATTTTTCCAGGATTGAGTCAGTTCTTAATTATCAGAGGCCTTGGGAGGCTGGAATGGTCAGCTCCCCCCTCCCCAGCCCACTCTGTACTCTCCAGACTGCCTTTGAATCACTCTTTGATTCCAGTCAGAATGGGAATGGGGCTGGGGCTGGTAAGCTCTTCCTGCCACTGAGTGTACATTGTGGCTCCCAGCCGACCCAAGTCACCTGCTAACCTCCCAACATAGAGCCCCTGTGCTGAGCCATGCCAAAACATGATAGGTTCTTATAGAGGATTAAGAGTTTGCAAATATTAGGTTGGGAAGACATCATCCCAGGTTGGCTGAAGTAGGAAAATTACTGAGTCTGGTCAGCTCTAGAGAAGGAGAGCTGCCCTCCTCCTAAGAAACCTGACAAGGTTTGTTTCTCACAAGGAGTCTAGCCACAGGTCATGACCACCAGGGGCCAGAATTAGAGCAGAGCAGGTTGTACTCAACTGGCCTGGTAGGCACAGTCCAGAACCATAGAGAGGCTGGTAGGCCACTCAGCAATTCTTCTGTGTTGCAGGCATAATTTATTTATTCTTTTCTTTATCTATGGTTTAGCTATTATGAAGCAATATCCAGTCACATAGTTTAAAATTTGGAACACACAGAAGACTGAAATTTCCTCCGACTCCTCTGCCCCCACAGCCACCAGTTACTATCAATTCCTTCAGTGTCCTTGTGGAGGTATTCTATCTCTAGAGACATATCTATAGTCCTTTCCATTTATTTATTTATTTATTTATTTATTTATTTATTTACTTACTTACTTACTTACTTACTTTGAGAGAGATGTGGGAGGGGCAGAGAGAGAGAGGGAGAGAGAGAGAGAATCCAAGGCAGACTCCACACTGTCAGCACAGAGCCCGATGTAAGGCTCGGACTCACCAACTGTGAGATCATGGCCTGAACTAAAACCAAAAGTCAGATGCTCAACCGACTGAGCCACCCAGGCACCCCACTTTTTTTTTTTTTTTAATAATTTTGACTTAAGCAGACACATTCTGTATATTTTAGTCTGTGTGTTTCTTAATAGGCTTGGAGGTTATTCCCCAGCTATCTATAATGCACTGCTCTTTTTTTTTTTTCAAATAGCTGTTTCATATTCTACTGAATGAATGACTTGTATTTATGTAGCCAGTCCCCTAGTGATAGCCATTTGGGTTGTTTGCACCTTTGGGCAAGCCTGTGGAGACATGCCTGCCTAGGGTGTTCCTTGTTCCCTCTGGCAGCTGAGCATGCTCCTGTGTAGTTTTGTGAAACCTGGGATCTCATTTCAGGGGAGTCCAGCAATAAATGTTAGACCAGAGCCTGAAGGCTGGCGCAGTAACATCAATGGAATGGAAGTGGTGTTTGGTAGGCCATCACACAACCATGTAGGCATGGCTGACCACTTGCCTGACTGGCAGACCTGAGTGTTTAACCCCTCCAGAGGTCAAGCATGTGGCTGAAAGCCCCCATCATAAATCACATTGTTAGCATAAACTATTTGGCCTACCCTAAGGACTCAGGTAAATAAAGATACTTTTATTGGGGCAATCTAAGGGCAGGGAGCCAGGCAAGGCCTTTCTTTAGAACATGCAGGGTGTAGACAGCGCAGGCCTGCTGAGTTAGTCCTTTAGTGTGGGCCCCCAGTCAGCCTGCACACATGCGGTGGGGAGCACCTGCGTCTCCACCTTTGCCCTTGGATTTTCATACAATCTAAGACTAGGTTTGTGTTTTCATATCCACTCTATAGTACTGCAGTAAGACGGGCCCCCACTTTGAGCATGTTCCATGCTCATGTGTCCCCACCAGCTCTTGTGTATGTGTGTGTTCCACTGGAAAGGAAGTGACATAATGGAGATGAATTTCAAGTTTCTAGATTCAGCTTACTGATTCCAGATTGATTTCCACCTACTTATCATTCAATATCTGAGTTTTTTTTTTCTTTTTTTAATGTTTATTTATTTTCAAGGTGGGGGAGGGGCAGAGAGAGGGGGATGGAGTAGCCAAAGTGGGCTTTGTGTTGACAGCAGAGAGCCTGGTGTGGGGCTCAATCTCATGAACTGCAAGATCGTGACCTGAGCTGAAGTTGGATGCTCAACTGACTGAGCCACCCAGGTGCCCCCTGAGTTGTTGGTTGTTTTTTTTTTTTTTTTAAGTTTATTTATTTATTTTGAGAGAGAGGTGAGGGAGGGGCAGAGAGAGAGAATTCTAAGCAGGCTCTGCACTGTCAGCACAGAACCCAATGCAGGGCTCAGTCTCGTGAACCATGAGATCGTGATCTGAGCCAAAACGAAGAGTTGGACGTTCAACCAACTAAGCTACCCAGCTGCCCTCGATACCAGAGTTTAATTACAAGTTCAATACAAGGACCTTAGTACTAATATTTTCCCTCAGGACCTGACCTGGTCAGGAGGACAACTAGACCCGACTGACCTTATGAGATGCATCAGCTGTGAATTGCAGTTGGGATCTAGTGGTCACTGCTGCCCTCTGTGATGCCTGCTGGGTCCTGCCTGGCATCCTTCCTACTCCCTCACCTCATGCTCACATTTCTCCTCCTCTCTCAGCTCCCCCAGCTGGGCCTGCTGCTCTGGGCTTCCCCACTGCCCAGAATCTCTTGCCACATCCCAACCCTTTGCCTCCCTAACTTCAACTTTCAGTTTCCCCTTCAATGTCGCTTCATCACCCTAACCACCCACCCCCCCCTTAAGTCAGGCAAGGAGTCACTGTGAGGGGCCTACCCTGGCAGAGCGGCCATCATGTGTGTGTAGGATAGCTTTCTTTCTGCCTACCCCGAGAGACTGTAAGCTTGCTTTCTCTGGTGTCTCAGCACTGCAGTGTCGTCAACCAATGAAAAGTCAAATTGAACTTGACTCTGTGCCCTCCACCAAGACTGTAAGCTCTGTCAGGGCAGAGATCTGGGGCTGATTAGTTCACCCTGAATCCCTAGCACCTGGAACTGTGGCTGGCAGAGAGTAATATCTGTTGGTGGATATCCTGCAGGACCCCTGTCTGTGTGTGTTTTCTATCAGCAAGGATTGTGTGATGTGTTCACACCCTCACAGCTGGGACATAACCCATCTGGCAAGAAGTTGCCTCATATAGGACAGAGTATGCCCTCACAGGGTCTTCAGCTGTCTTTTGCTTCCTCTTGCTGTATCAGGAATCCCTGTTTGATAAGAGCCACAAACCAAAGGGGAAATTGAGACATCCCCTGTCTCTGTGCTGTCCCTCAGCATAGTACCATTGGCCCAACCAGATCTTTTCTCTGACCATTTTCTTTTTCTAGTTTAACTTTAAAAAACTCCTTTTGGTTGGGAATGCAAACTGGTGCAGCCACTCTGGAAAAACAGTACGGAAGTTCCTCAAAAAATTAAAAATAGAACTACCCTATGATCCAGCAATTGCACTACTAGGTATTTATTCGAGGGATACAGGTGTGCTGTTTCAAAGGGGCACACTCACCCCAATGTTTATAGCAGTGCTGCTGACAATAGCCAAAATATGGAAAGAGCCCAAATGTCCATCGATGGATGAATGGTTGAAGAAGATGTGGTATATATATACAATGGAGTATTACTCAGCAATCAAAAAGAATGAAATCTTGCCATTTGCAACTACATGGATGGAACTGGAGAATATTATGCTAAGCGAAATTAGTCAGAGAAAGACAAGTGTCATATGACTTCACTCATATGAGGAATTTAAGATACAAAACAGATGAACATAAGGGAAGGGAAACAAAAATAATATAAAAACAGGGAGGATGACAAAACATAAGAGACTCTTAAATACAGAAAACAAACTGAGGGTTGCTGGAGGGGTTCTGGGAAGAGGAATGGGTTAAATGGGTAAGGGGCATTAAGGAAGACACTTGTTGGGATGAGCACTGGGTATTTTGCATAGGGGATGAATCATTGGAATCTACTTCTGAAATCATTGTTGCACTATATGCTAACCAACTTGGATATAAATTTAAAAATAAATTAATAAAAAAGAGAAAACTCCTATTGGAGCTCAGGGCTGGGGAGGAGGGTGGATCGCCTGTAATGCTGACATCTGAGCTTTGCATGCATACCCTTTACACTGAGGCCATTCTCTTAAGCTCCGCCCCCCTCCCCCCATAGCCACCCTTGTCTCTCGATGACCTCCATTCTCAAAGGGAGCAATGATGATAGGACATGGCCCCCCTTTTAGGGGATAGGAGGATGTCTGGAGACTGGAGTGTTTGAGGCCTGCCTTCATAATGGCTGGTGCGGGGTCTACCTAGCTCATCCTTTCTGTCCTGGCATTCCCGATATTGCTCTGCCAAGCCCTTCTTTCTCTTTAGTTAGAACTAGGTCATAAGCACTTGGAGCCTGGTCCTTTCCTCGGCCTCAGGAGGAGTTTAGCAGAAGTTCCTCCTCTCCTGGCCTCCTGATCAGAAGATCACCTTTGGTGAACACCAGCTTCCAGTTCACAGACACTTCCAGAGACCAGAATAGCTCTCACTTCACTGGCCTTCCAGCCTCACAGCAAGACAGGCCACCTCATGGATTTCTCTTCACTTCGATCATAACATCTAAGTAAGACATTTGGTTTCCTTACCAAGTCAGCACAGTGGCACAGACTCAGAGTTTTTGAGAGACTGTGTCAGTTGTGAACAGAAGGAAATAAGGTCTCACTGTGAACTGGGGAAGATTTTGTCAGCTGTTGGTCACTGCTGCCACTCTCCAAATTGAGGTCGGGAGGCTGAGGCGAGAGGGCAAGTGGTTGGTGAGATGAGCCACCACAAGAGACCTCACTGTCAGGGAGGCCAAGAGCCTGCCTCCTAGTACAACAGAGTCCTGACCAGCACTCCCACCCCCAGTTGCCAGGCCACCTCCTGGCACATGCTTTATCTTCTGCAGTGGGAAAAATAGGCTAGTGGGACTGGACTATGAGCAATACATCAATTCAAAAAACCTGTGAATGCTGGAGAAAACCATTTCTATCCTAATTTACATCTCTGCCTTATTCCAGAAAAGACTTACCTTAGAATGGACAGAAGTTGGGTCACCTGGGTGGTAGTCAAGTATCTGATACTTGGTTTTGGCTCAGGTCAGGATCTCACATGAATTTGAGCCCCACATTGGACTCTGCTGATGGCTCAGAGCCTGCTTGGGATTCTCTCTCTCCTTCTCTCTGGCCCCCTGCTCACTCTCTCCCTCTCTCAAGGTAAATAAAAAAATAAAAAGAACGGACAGAAGCTAACAATACTGAGGTGTTGGAAGAAGGAGAGACTCTAGATAAATTAGCTGCTCTGGGGGTTTTTGCTTTTTGTTGTTTTTTATTCTTTCTAAAAATGAGCCCTCATAAGATTTGACCACAGTCCAGAAAAGAGTTTTCCTTTTGCTTAAAAAAAAAAAAATCTGGTGGTTTCTTCAGACATGTTTCATGAGCTGGTGAAAAATAAATGTTCAAAGCTGTAAAGCTTAGAAGTTATAAGTTTATTTCCAACAAGAGTTCAGTTGCAACTGCCTAAAGCTTAGAAGTTATATGTTTATTTCCAACAGGAGTTCAGTTCCAACTGCCTGCATGGCTCAGTCGGTTACGCGTCCAACTTTGGCTCAGTTCATGATCTCATGGTTCATGGGTTTGAGCCCTGCATTGGGTTCTGTGCTGACAGCTCAGAGCCTGCAGCCTGCTTTGGATTCTGTGTCTCCCTCTCTCTCTGCCCCTCTCCCACTCCGCACTCTGTCTATCAAAAATGAATAAATGTTAAAAAAAATTTGCTCAGGACTCTGTTTTTAGGTATTAAGAGAGAAATCTCTTAGGATTACCTGCCATAGCTAATATAACTGCTGAACCAAAGCAGATGCAGGGTTAAAAGAGGGCAGGGGCTGCCTCAGGAAGTAAATAAAACAGGGAAAGTTTGAGAGTCTTCTGGCTGGAAAGGCAGATCACAGAGAAAGCATGGCTAGAATGGCCTGAAATAGAGGCCAAAGCAAGTTTGGCACAAAGAAAGGAAGGTGTTAGTGTTGCTGAGGTGGTGAGTTCACATCCACCACCAGAATCATATCAGCTCTTGAGGAATATGGTCCAGGCTCTCCCTGTGGCCACAGTGTCATTCACTTATCCATTTGGCAGTCCTGCAGCAAGCTGCTACTCTGGGTGAGACATTGGGGACCCAGTGAAAAAGTGGGTCCCTGTCTCATGGAGCTTGCATGCTGTAAAGAAAACTAAGGTAGGTTGAGGGTGTAGAGAGGTGGGTTGAGGATAGAAGTTCTACTTTAGAGAAGATGTTCAGGGAAACTTCTCTGAGGAATGGCCTCTGAGCAGAGACCTGAATTAAATGAATAGAGCCATACCAGTATCTGGATGAAGACCATTACAGGGAAAGAAAGTAGCATGTAAAAGGCCCTGGGGCAGAGTCACATTTGTTTTAAGTTTTGAAGCTGAAACTATGGATAAGTTGGAATCAGATAATAACAGGGCCCAGAAAGGACCCAGAACCTAGCCTGTGAAATAATTTTAAGACATGGCCAGGGCCAGGTGACTCCAGTGTCCCAGTATAAATCCCATATGTGAAAAGGGGGAGTATAAAAGCCATAGGCCAATGGCAGGGCCAGGTCAAAGCCTGTAAAGTTACATGGTTATGGGGGCCAGGAAAGGAGGAGGGCTAGAAAGTGTGCTGCCCGTCCAGGCCCTGCACTCTGGCCCCTGCCAGCACCCTTCATCCATGTTAACATGGTCCTGTGAGCCAGCATTATATGGGCAGGAGGGAAAAAGAACTCAGGAGCAAATATGAAAGAAAGCAGGTAGAGGCAGGACAGGGAAGGGCAGAAAAAGGAATGTGTTGTCGGAAAGGATAACGTGCTCTTCACAGATGACCGCGTCTGTGCCTATATGTGCTCACTGAGGGTTTGTGACAAACCTGCTGTGTGTGGTCCTCTGCAGAGAGGGGAAAATTACAAAATGGTATAATATAATGCCATCACCTCTTGTTTTCCCCAGGAGCTCGTCCGTCAGCGAGGCGTCTTAGAACGCACAGAGAAGATGGTGGACAAGATGGATCAAGATTTGAAGACCAGCCAGAAGCACATTAACAGCATTAAGAGCATGTTTGGGGGGCTTGTCAATTACTTCAAATCCAAACCAACAGAGACACCACCAGAGCAGAATGGACCCCTCACCCCCCAGGCCAGTAGCAGGTGAGTGGATCTTTAGCCATCCCGATATGAAGCAGCTGAAAGTGGGGTTTAGTGCAAATAGTCAAGATTTCCAAGCCACTTCTAGTGCCTTAAAGGGATCCAAGGTCTTGGTAAGTTACCAATTGTGAGGGATCTGTCTTCCCACGCTTTGAATTTTTTTAAGTTTATTTCTTTTTGAGAGAGAGAGAGCACAAGCAGGGGAGGAGCAGAGAGAGAAGAAGACACAGAATCTGAAGCAGGCTCCAGGCTCTGAGCTGTGAGCACAGATCCCAAAGCAGGGCTCAAACTCATGGACTGTGAGAAAATGACCCAAGCCGAAGTTGGCTGCTTAACCAACTGAGCCACTCAGGTGCCCCTTTCTTACACATTTTGAAACATTTCTCTAGGGCTTCTGATTATGTTCATTTGATTGACATCCGGTCTGCATAAATTGGGTCTCCAATAAAATTAAATTTCTGCTCCAGTAATTATAAGTTGAAAGAATGTTCACCTCAAAAAGCTTAATCAGTATAAATGTGATTCATTTCACAGAATTTTTTAAATTCTTTATAAAGTCTTTTTTTTTTTTTTTTTTTTTTTTTAAGTAGGCTCCATACCTAACATGGGGCTTGAACTCAGTATCCTGAGATCAAGAGCCACATGTCTACCGACTTAGCCAGGCACTCCAGAATTTTTTTTTTTGTTTTAAGATTTTATTTTTAAGTAATCTCTATCCCCAACATGGGGCTTGAACTCACAACCCCAAGATCAAGAGTCACATGCTCTTTCGACTAAGCCAGCCAGGTGTACCTTAAAAAGTCTTTAGAGGCGCCTGGGTGGCTCAGTTGGTTAAGCATCTGACTCAATTTCAGCTCAGGTCATGATCTCACAGATTGTGAGATCAAGCCCCACTTTGGGCTCAGTGCTGACAATACAGTGCCTGCTTAGGATTTTGTCTCTCCCTCTGCCCCTCTTTGTCTCTCTCTCTTTGTCTCTCTCTCTCAAAATAAAAAAAGTCTTTATATTTAACATTTCCATATCTAATTCAGTCTGGCCATTAATTTTTGTTTTATTTTATTTTATTTTATTTTATTTTATTTTATTTATTTATTTTTATTTTATTTTATTTTATTTTATATTTTATTTTATTTTATTTTATTTTATTTTATTTTAATTTTAATTTTAATTTTAATTTTATTTTTT
This sequence comes from Herpailurus yagouaroundi, assembly GCF_014898765.1. Classification (NCBI taxonomy): domain Eukaryota; kingdom Metazoa; phylum Chordata; class Mammalia; order Carnivora; family Felidae; genus Herpailurus; species Herpailurus yagouaroundi. The sequence goes on along the minus strand of NW_024412707.1, from coordinate 114,989 downwards.
AATGTTTATTTTAAGAGACCGAGTGTGAGCAGGGGAGGGTCAGGGAGAGAGAGAGAGACACAGACAGACAGACACAGGATCTGAAGCAGGCTCCAGGCTCTAGGCTATCAGTGCAGAGCCCAATACAGGGCTTGAACTCATGAACAGTGAGATCATGACCTGAGCCAAACTTGGTGCTTAACTGACTGTGCCACCCGGGCACCCCACCATTAATTTTTATTTTAAAATTAGAAATTATTTTTCTCAAAATTTTCAGTTAGAGGTATAATAAATCATACATAAGATTTTGGCAGGTATTTAAATATCACACGTATGAAGTTAAGAGTCAAGTTTCTATTGACATAGATTACTACTGTTCATTTCTCAGACCACTGTATCTACTTTTTGTTATAGAACAATATAGTCATTATAGAAAAATCTGTACCTTACCTGCTATAGCATGAAACCCCAAAACTTTGTTTTTCCCTTCTTCAGTGTTTTCATAGTGGCAATGACAGTGTTCATTTGGTTGTGTACCCTATTTCCATTTAACCCAGAGAAACGTTTGATGTAACATTAATGTACAGGTTTCATAGCCATGTCTCTCTGTTTATCTTTCAAATCTGGAATACAGGAGTGCCTGGGTGGCTCAGTCAGTTGAGTGTCCTACTCTTGATTTCAGCTCAGGTCATGATCCCAGGGTCACGGGATCGAGCCCCATGTCAGGGTCAGTACTGAACGTGGAGCCTACTTAAGATTCTCTCTCCCTCTGCCCCCTTCTCAGCTCTGGCGCTCTCTCTAAAATAAATTAAGGGGCGCCTGGGTGGCACAGTCGGTTAAGCATCCGACTTCAGCCAGGTCACGATCTCGCGGTCCGTGAGTTCGAGCCCCGCGTCAGGCTCTGGGCTGATGGCTCGGAGCCTGGAGCCTGTTTCCGATTCTGTGTCTCCCTCTCTCTCTGCCCCTCCCCCGTTCATGCTCCATCTCTCTCTGTCCCAAAAATAAATAAACGTTGAAAAAAAAAATTAAAAAAATAAAATAAAATAAATTAAAAAAAATTTTTTTTAATCTGGAATACAGAGCGATTTTTTAAGATAAATTTTTTTAAGTTTATTTGTTTTGAGAGAGAGAGAAGGAGAGTACAAACAGGGGAGAAGCAGAGAGAGAGGCAGAGAAAATCCCAAGCAGTCTCCACACTGTCAGCACAGAGCCCAGTGCAGGGCTTGAACTTAATGAACCGCGAGATCATTATCTGAGCCAAAGTCAAGAGTTGTCCAACTCTTACTTAAGAGTAAGTTGGGTGGCTTAGCTGGTTAAGCATCTGACTTAGGCTCAGATCATGATCTCGCAATTCATGAGTTCAAACCCCACGTCAGGCTCTGTACTGACCGTGGGGAACCTACTTAGGATTCTCTCTCTCTCTGTCTCTGTCTCTCTCTCTCTGTTTCTCTCTCTCTCTCCCTCCCTCCCCCTTTTCCTCCATCCCTCCTCCTCCCCCACTTGCACTGTCTCTCAAAATAATAAACTTTAAAAAAAAAATGCATACCTGCGGCACCTAGGTGACTTAGTTTAGTGTCTGACTTCAGCTCACGTCATGATCTCGAGGTTTGTGAGTTCGATCCCCACATCTGACTCTGCTGTCAGCTCAGAGCCTGCTTTGGATAATTTGTCTCCCTCTCTCTCTGCCCCTCCCCCACTCATTCTCTCCTTCTCTCTCCCTCTCTCAAAAATAAAATGTTTTAAAAAATGTATACCTGATGTACAGTACAATACACACATCTTAACTGTGTTTACACTTCCACTAAACAGGTCACTGTTTACCTGTATGTATATCTATGTAACCACCACCCAGATTAGGGACATAGGTTTGGTAGAGAAGAAATTAGGAAACTATTTCCAGCTCACAGTAGCGCTGGGGAGAAACAAATGCAGGTGAAGGAATGGGGGTGGGGGTTGTAGCAGAAAGACCAAGCAGGCGAGTTGTTGGGACTTATGGAGAAGGTGATTGGTGGGGGCCCCAGAGGCTGTTTCCTGTGGATACACTAGCCAAGGTCATGAGGGTTTGTTTGTGGTTCAGTTATAATCCCCACCCATCCCCAATTTTCCAGGTTGACCCTAATTTCAAATCTCTGTCACTTTTTTTCCACCAACTGGCATAGTTTCTGGCATTTTTTATTTGTGTATTTTTTTTTTAATGGTTTTTTTTGGGTTTGGTTTGGTTTGGTTTGCAGTACACAAATCAGAACGATGTTTTGTGCCCTCCTTTTTGAGTTTCTGTGTTACATAGGAAGTTTAAATGTCTGTTTGCTTTGGACTAAGACCTCTGTACCTCACATGAGCTCAGCAGCAGAGCCAGCCCTGGGAGAAGTGGGAAGCTGACAGGTTTGTGATTGGTGCTTTCCTGTGTCCCACATGCCACTTCCCAAAGGCTTCTTAGGACTTGTGCCCCACCCCCACATCCACCCACCTGGCCCTAGTCACGCCATAAAAGCCTTTAAAGTCCTGGGGCTCCTAAGGCAACTTAACTTTTGCGGGGAGCATCTTGAAAACTGGAGGCCTTCCTGACAGAGATGTCCCAGTAGTGAAGCAGCCAGAGTTACTTCAGGGAGGTGAGCCTCTGAGTGCCTGATGTCACCTGCCACATCTGGCCTTCTGTCCAGAGATCAGCTCTAGTCAACTGTTGCGTTCTTGCCATTCTTTAGTAAATGCAGGAAAGGAAATCTCTTAAATGAAGCGACTGACTCTAGTTCACCTGCTCCCCAAATGCATTGAAGGTATCCATGCAGCTTTGTTGGAGAGGCTGATCCAGTGGCCTTACACGGGTTCCTTCCTTCATGGGTGCCAAGCACTCATGCTTTGCAGGCCAGTGCCTGTCCTAGAAGACAAAGCTGCAGGAGAGAGGTCAGTCTGTTGGAAGGTGCAGAGGAGGCAGGTGATCAGTGATGCAGCGGAGGCCCACAGGAGGGGGGCTTGGCCCTGGGAACTGAGGCACCAACCTTTTACATGGACTCAGGATTGCACGGGAGCTTGCCAGTTAAAGGAGGGGAAAGTGGCAGACACATGACAGTCTAAGCACAAGAGAAGCTGGGATGAGGGATGATATTGGCTGTTTCTAGAGCGGGAGCCCAGCAGGCTCTTGACATTGAAGCCTGGGCTGCAAAGGTATCCGTGAGCTCCTACACCCCTAACTTTGCAGAAATCACTATAATGTGTAATTGTTTCTATAAAATAAGTTAAATCTGTGATTCTGTCAAAAAACCCCTATTCCATAAATGCAGGGATATTCTCATATGAAAGCTTTCAAAAGAACTTTCTTCTCTTCAGACTTCTGTCAAGTCACTTGTTTTCCTGTGTATATCCTTATCACCCAAACCCTTTGGTTTCTAAGTTGTATTTGTTTTTCATTAAGCCATTTTTGTTCTTGCTGATAAAGCTTCATAAGCTACTGCTTCCCATTTCCATTTAAAGCTCCTGGGGAGGTCCATTCAGATCATAGATTTAACCACTCCCTAAATGTAAAACTCTAGCTTATTTAAGACTTGGTTTCTAACCAAGAGCCACCACTCTTTTTAGACTTCTTTCTTCTCTTCCTTAGCATTTCTGTCACTATCCCTAGAATTGGCTTTTGTGCGAGGAGCCATTTTTCACAAAGAAGCCAAGTTTTGATCATTTAAGTGTTACTACCATGTATATATGAGTACATAGGAAAGAAGTCAGCTTTGCGGTATATAGGCTGGCAGTAGCCAGGTGGACTCAGCTGCAAACACCTCCCACTTGCACTGGCCTGGCCATACATGGGGCTCACAATTGTGCTTATAGAAACCAGCTGTGTGTTCTAGACCTCCAGTCACTGCTTCTGAGTAATGAAATCCTCAGATTTCAGGAGGCTCTGCTCTGTTCTGTACATTGCTGAAGCACTGGGCACCTACAGAGCCTTTAGCCCGATGAGGTCCAGGCTTGCTCTGGTGGGGAGCCATTAAAGACTTTCACCAGAGAGGTTCATGCAGGCTATGTCAGAAAGATGCCCGGCATCTTTGGATAAGGATTGGAAAGGTGGGAGGCTCATCCATATAAGGATAAAGAGACAAGCCAGAAGGAGGGGCCAGATTTGGGGGATCTCTAGGGGATCCAGAAGATGTTTGCATGGCTTGCTGGGAGTGGAGCTGTACAGAGAAAGGGCCTATGTGGAGAATGGTTGGTTCCCAGCACGGCTGATGAAGTGGCCAGGCTGCCGGTCAGCAGGGTAGAGAAGAGCAGACTATGCAGAAGGCTCAGGTTTAGGGGACGGAGAGTCCCTGTCATGCCTGCAGGGTTTCAGCAGGGTGTCAGGCACAGTGTGAGGATCTCCAACATACCGAGAGAAGTCCCTATCTGTAGCAGGAGTCGGTAGACTGAGTTTTGCGGGCCAGGAAGCAAAATCAAAGATATTTTGTAGGGATTTATATAACAAAAAAATTTTTTTTAGTGACAGAATTCAAAAAATGAAAATAATAATTGAGTACGATTCTTTGTAACAGATCTAATGGGGAGAATGAAATTATTGATGGAGGTTCAAAGTTAGTGTTCTCTGTCATATAATCCATTGCCAGTGGTCATCTATAAAGGCTGCTCTCTGCCAGTGGCTGTGCAAAAACAGGTGGTGGGCCAGATTTGGCCCATGGGTCACGGTTTGCTGACCCCTAGTCTAAAGATATCCATTTGGTCTTTTCGTGTGCTTCTCTTCCCCCTGGTCCTGGGATTCTCATTTTCCTGAGTGAGGGCCACCTAACCAGATGCCATTCTTCTAAAGCAGGTGTCTCAAAAGCTCGCTGTGCTGCTGGCAGGACTGCCAGGAACTGCTGATGAATATCCCTGCTTTGGTCAGAGGCGGCATTTGCTTTTTGCCCACAGGCATTGCTTGAAAAGACTAACTACACTGTCATAGGTATTTTCTCTAAGTTTTCTCTTTTCTTGACTTTTATCCAAAGATTGAAAGAAGCCATAAGTACCAGTAAGGAACAGGAGGCACAGTACCAGGCCAGCCACCCAAACCTCAGGAAGCTGAATGATTCAGGTCAGTGGGGACCAGTGCTTGGCCACACTTGGATTCTGTGGGGAGACCTCTGGATTTAGTGTTGGTCCTGGTGGATTGGGGGCAGCAGAAACCCCAGCTGCTGTCATGGGTAAAGGTTGTTAGGGACCCAGTGCCACTCCCAGGGGGCTGGAAGTGTGTGTTAAGGCATGGCTCATCCCTCACTCTGTGGAGGGTGAAATAAGGAAGTAGGGGCCTGTGTCCCTTGAAAATGAGCCTGCCCACCATTAGTTCCTACCCTGTGTAGCTCCAAGCTCTTCCAGCAGAGAAAATAAAACTGTAGGAAAGCCCCTGTGGTAAGGGGAATAGCCCCCCAAAGATGCCCATGTCCCAGTCTCCACACCCAATGAATATATCTGGTTATATGACAAAAAAGGAATTACAGTTGCTAATCAGCTGATCTTGAGACAGGAAATTATTCCTGAGTTAACCGGCTGGGCCCAGTGTAATCACAAAGGCCCTTTATACGTGGAAAGGGAGGCAGAGGAGAGATTGTCAAAAACTGGAAGATGCTTGGCTGCTAGCTCAGAAAATGCAGGGAGGGACCAGCTGCTAATGAATGCAGGCAACCTCTAGAAGCTGGAAAAGGCTAAGAATCACATTTTCCCCAAGAGCTTCCAGGAGGAGCACAAATCTGTTGACACCTCAGTTATAGCCCAGTGTGACCCATTACTGGACTTCTGACTCCCAGAACTGAAGGATAAGTCTGTGGTAGTTGTTGCTCAACACAAGGAGACTCGTGTAGCTCCTAAGCCCAAGTGGGCGGAGAAGCAGCAGCATGAACAGGCGTGCAAGGTCGATTGTATTTGATGTCCTAGTGCCTTGTTATCACATGATAGTCCCAGAAACACAATACCCCTTATCTGGAAAGGAATTTAGGCCTCCTGGGAGTCCCTGTGGACCCTTAGAAGTCCAGGCACATTGGAGCATGCTAGAAACCAGATGCTTCCTGTGCTACCTTCAAGGAAAGCAGGGCTCATGGTGGACACTCCGGAACCCACTACTCTTGGTTGACACAGCTAAGAAGAAGCCTGATGAAAGCAGAGCTTGGGGGTCAGGAAAGATGGACATCAACACAGTTCAGTGTGGAAAGGCAAAAGCCATGGGAGACATGAGAGAAAAAAAAAAAACTAAAATGTGTAAGGCCCACGGAAAGTCCAAGCTTAATATACCCTGAAGAAGTAGAAAAGGAACCCTGCACCCAAAAGATACAATTTTAAGGCATTAAAAGGAGTTTTAATTTGTATTGTGTGTAGTAACCTAAGAGTCAAAAAGAAAAAAAGGATATCATGCATATCAGTAGATTGTGCTAGAGGAAATACACTAAGTCTAGAAAGAGAAGTTTCCCCAGAAGATATAAACTGGGATAATAGGGCTTTTCTGTGTGCATTCAGAAACTGCAGTTCAAGAAAGATTTGGGGCAAATGTGCATTATTGACATTTCTTTTTGCTTGTTTTATTTGAAGTGAAAAGACAGCATAGAAATACATTTCAGGAAGAGAAGTCATCCACAATCCCATTTCCACAACATAGCTATTTTGATTTTTTTAATTAAAGTTTTTATTTATTTATTTTGTTTTTTAAGTTTTTATTTATTTATTTATTTTGATAGAGAAAGAGTGTGTGCACAAGCAGGGAAGGGCTAGAAAGAGGGGGTTATGGAGGATCTGAAGTGGGCTCTGTGCATACAGCAGAGAGCCCGATGTGGGGCTCAAACTCACGAACCATGAGATCATGACCTGAGCTGTGAAGGCCGACACTTAACCAACTGAACCACCCAGGCACCCTGCTATTTTGAGTTTTAAGCCTCGTCTTGTAGACCTTGTTCACAACCCCAAGTAGTTTTGCATTGTTGTAGTTCTACTGATGTCTCATTACTTGTATGAGTCTCTGTTCCTTTCCCCGGCTCGTGTCCAGGGTCTGTCTAACCGGGTAACTGTAGGTTGAGGGTCTTTGATCTCCAAAAGGGCTGCCCCCCCGCCAGGCTCCTCTCCCTGCCCCACAAGCCTGCCCAGTGCTCCTCCCTCATGCACCTTATCCATCCCCACACTCACCTCTTTGGGTGACCTCATCCCTTCTGCCCGTTTTCCAGATTAAGATTAATTTTGTGGGGCTCCTGGGTGGCGCAGTCAGTTAAGCATCCGATTCTTGATCTCGGCTCAAGTCATCATCTCACAGTTCATGAGTTCAAGCCCCACATCATGTTTTATGTGGATGGCGCGGAATCCACTTGGGATTCTGTCTCTCCTCTCTGCCCCTCCCCCACTTGTTCTCGCATGCTCTCTCTCTCAAATAATCTTAAAAAAAAAAAAAGATTAATTTTGTGAAGCAGTATTTCAAGACATGTTAGTTAACCGTTCTCCTGGTGTTTCTTTCCAAACTCAGACTCCATCCCTGGAGGGGCTGGTCCTGCTGCGAGTACTGAGGCTTACCCAAAGAACCCACACCTTCGAGCCTATCACCAGAAGATAGACAGTAATCTAGGTAAGACCGGAAGGCTAGCTACACCAGCCTCCTCAGGTCACTTATTCAGAACACTTGTCTTCCAGACAGCTTGTGCTGGGCCCAGCCAGTACACCAGTAACCACCAGTTTCTCAGGACCAAAATGTGGGGTCTGCCACTTCTTCCCTACATGTCAAATCCAATATGAGATGTGAGTCATAGCTATCTCACCTCTCTCTCCCTTTCCCTCTCCCTCTCCCTCTCTCCCTCTCCCTCCCCCTCACACTCTCTTCTCTCTCTCTCTCTCCCCTTCGCCTTCTCTCTCTCTCTCTCCTTTGCCTTCTCTCTCTCTCTCCCTCGCCCTCGCCCTCTCTCCCTCGCCCTCGCCCTCTCTCTCTCTCTCTCTCTCTCTCTCTCTCTCTCTCTTTCTGGAGTCAGTCTACTTCTGTTCATCCTTACCTCTCATCTGGGCTATGACAGCCACAGGGACTAGGAGTCCCTGGGAGGCCACACAGTGCAGCATTGAGAATACCCCATCACCATCATCTCCCCTGTACACCAGGCACAGGAACAGAACCTGTCTCTGAGGATTGGGGAGAGGGTTAGATGAGCAACACCATAAATCCCATAGGGAACTGCCTGGTCTGTAAGAGTTGGCCACTCATGTGGCCACTGCAGCAGACACTGGCCACACAGCCAGGCTCCTTGAATTCTGTGTCCTTTGCCCAGCCTCTTGCCCCATCTGCCTCTCCACCCCTCCTGCCCTTGTCACTTGTGGCTCCAACTGCCTTCCTGCCTCTGCCTGGAGTGTCCTTCTTCCCCGCTGTTTGCAGGCCGGCTCCTTCTCATGCTGTGGGCCTGGCTTTAACATGCTGTGCCCTGTCTTAGTTCTGTATCTGCTGGCTCGTCTGGTGTCTTCCCAACCACACTGTAAATTCCAGGGAACACAGGACTATTTCTATATTGTCATCACTTTACCCTGGCCTAGTAGGCAAGCACTCGATGATTCATTTTTGAATGAAGGGAGAGAAGCCAGTTACTTAAAGTTCAAGTGGAGGAGTGTGTGTGGGCAGTAGGAGCAGGCGTGTGAGCGGTTTCCATGAGTTCATTCTACGTGGTGTCTCAGATGTGCTGCCCCTCCAACCTTCACCCCCTGAACAGGAACCTCCCCCATGGCTACCTGGGTCTCCATCAGTCTCCCACCACTGTTGGGAGATGGCAAAGTGGGTGAGATCCAAAGTAAAATCTCCCCCTACCTTAAAGGTATCTAGTAGGAGACAAAACTGAGACCCCTGGTGATGCACAGTGGGCATCTGTGCCTAGGCTTCCTCTTCCTCTCCCCCCACCCGCCCCACCCCAGGAGGGACACTGAGGGCCCCTTCCCTTATTTACTCAGAGCAGTGCCCATTCCAGAGCCCTGAGCAAATAGCATTACAGCATGTTAGACAAATCCATATACTTTCTTGTCAACATTTAGCCTTTGTTTCTGAGTATTTAGATTCATTGTAGAAAATTATGAAGTTAGAGAAAAAAAAAATTATGAAGTTAGGTAAATGCCATGAGGAAATAAACACTTAGAAGCCTATTGTCCAGCGGTAGCCACTGATTTGGTATCATGTACTTTGGATGTACATGTGTACACGTGTGTGTATTCAACGTCACAGTACTGGGGGTCATTTAGTATTACATCCTGCCTTTTTCGTTTACGTGTTGAACACTAAAATTTTTTTCTTGAAATTTTTTTGACAAGCCCCACTTCACCAGTCCCATCCCCTCCTTTTGGACGCTTAGGTTATTTCCATCCTTCTCTACTGTATATGATCCTTTTGGGAGCAAATCATTATAACCCTATGAGTAAATCTTTCGCTGCATTTTGTAGCTGGATTGCTAGAATGGAATTATACAGGGAAAAGAAGTCTCCTCCTGAGCATTAAAAGAAATCTCCATGGAAATAAGATGTCAATTGTAGAAAATAGACATAAGCAGGAACAATAAAAGAACTAATTCGCCCACCCACAGCTCACAGTTTCCCTCGGTGTGAATGTCAGCACTAAACCTGCCCGCCGATAGCAGGGGAGAGGGCCCATCTCCACACTACACACTCAGGCAGGCTTCCATCCCAAACTCCACCTGCCCTTTGCCTTCAGAGCCTAGGAAAGCCCCAGGCAGCCAGCTCTTTATTGGGTCCTCTGGACTCTGCCCTCCAGAGCCAAAGGCCTCAGCCAGAAGGTGCATCTGCTGGGATGTGACCACTCCAGAGCCACACAAAGGGACTTGAAGCCCTCAGTCTTCCCCACTGAAGGTTTCCCCACCCAAATGGTGTCACTGGTGCCAACTGAAGAGAGGAGGAGGAGGGAGACCTATGGAAGGGTACAGAGTTTAGGGAGTGAGGCAGGAAGAAGGGGTAAGTACAGCCCATCCCTGGAGGCTAAGGGGGTGCAATTGGCATGATCTTTGTAATCTGGGCAGGCATGTGTGGCATGCCGAGAAGGGCTAGGGTGGCACTCAGGAGCCATTGGGCCCACTGACACAGGCTGTGCCTGGCTGCCCTTCACAGGTTTGCTCCTTCCTTCCTACCACACCCCCTGGCCCCTGCCTTTATCTCAGGGACTAGTGCAAGTTCCCTTCTGACGGCAGCTCCCTTGTTGGGTGGCTTTACTTTATCACATACTTTTTTTTTTTAATCTCGGTATACTTATTGCTTGTTCTTTGCTGTCCCAACAACCAGCAAACTCCCTGACGCTTGGGGTGACCTCATAGGTTTCACTCTCCATGGAATACAAGATCAAAGGTTTCAATAAATTCAAGAAGCATAGAGCTAAGGACAATTTTAAAAACAAATTTGATTCTGCTTAGATTTGTGGTGCTAGGGCCAAGTATTTGTGTAACCTGACTTTTCTTTGCTTAATGTTTTATCTTTAATTCAGCCACAAGAAGGCTTATGAAGCACCTCTTCTTCTCTCTTCCCTCTAGTTCTTTCTTGGCCTGCTGCTGCTAGTAAAAGGACAGAGGGAAGCTCTGGGCATGCCCCCCATTTCCACTCTGTGCATTGCACACATACATACATACACACACACACGCACACACATATACACACACAGCCATGAATCCCGGGAAGAGGCCATACTACCTAAGTCCACCCTGGCAGAATATTGAAGTCAAGACTCACCTCTGCAGTTGGCTCAGCCCCATCAGGGGACCCCACAGTGCCTCCAGCATCTCCCTTCAGTTCGCACTGATCCTAGTTCACCTTTATGTCACCTCTGCCCAATACTCCCTTCATATACTGTTAAGTCCAACCATAGCTTTACAGATGTTATCCGTCTTAAAAACAGATGTGGTAGTGATTTTTTACAATTATTTGAAACAAAGGGAAAATATTCATCACAGGACAGCGTATGGAAGGAAATAGAATGAGTTCAGAAGGAACCTGACACCAGAGTGGCTAGTTGTGGCAGAGCCACTCCCTGGGGACCTGCCTCTCAAAGGAGATTCCCCTCAGCTATGATCTGAGTCCTGGGAAGGCCAGAGCACAGATTAGGAAAGGGGTCAGAATTTGAACTCAGACCCAGTGGGACTGACCTGGGTTTCTCCCCATACTGCACTTGCCCTGCTTAGAAGTGGGACGTTGACCCCTTATGTTTGGACTTGAATTTCAGCAGTAGTGATGTAACCTATTGCTAGTGCTGAACCTTTGCCAAAAGTCGTGTGCTTCATAGTCCCCTTGGGTCTTGCCCCAGTTGGCATATCTGAAGGGACCTTCAGCTCTTTGTTCCTTTTGACATGGGGACCCTGGACTGCAGGGATCTCTGCAGAGATCCCTCTGCTTGTGCAGAGTCCACTGTCTTCTTTCTGGCTGCAGAGTAAGCGAAGGAAACGGTGCCAGCCAGATTCAGGTTATGTCATACCCGCAGGACATATACAGCATCGATATGTTTGTGGATCTGAGCAGTGGTAGCTGAGAATGAACTAATGTGGGAAAATGTGAATTTTCGTAACAGAGGTGACAGGACCTCACAGCATTCAGGTGCAGTGGAAACATTTGCACTTCATGAGTTTTTTGGGAGAGTACCCCAGGTGGCAAGGCAGGGATAACACCCCTATTTCTCCTGCCACCTGCAGAGTGGAAGGGTGGGTGGGATGCAGCCTTCTCTGAGGGGATCCTAGGGCAGGAGCAACCCGGGTGCAGGGGCTCCCTTTGGACAGGGGCTTCCCAGGTCCATCTCTCAGATGTGTTTCCAAACAGGAATCCTCATACCTGCTAATCCAGAACTGTGCTTTGATCGAGCTTTAGAGAGCTGGAGATGGAAGCAAGGAAAGCTGGCAATGTTGAGTTTACCCACCAACATGGGGCTTTTGCTCCTGAAGAACAAGCCAGTGGGTCTGGCTATTAGTTACCTACATACTTCTCACAGATACTCATCATGGGGTCTGGGAAGGGAATGTGTTTTCCAGACCCCTCTGTACTTCTCTTTTCCTTGGGTACTAACTGATCTTGCAATATGCTGCAATCTACTAGAACATTCAGAGGCAGCTGAAAATTATGATCTAGATGCATTTTTTTAAAGCACAAAAAGATAAACAGCATTGTACAAACAGTGGTTATCTTAGGCTGACACCTGGGGGAGGAGTGGCTTCAACATTAAGCGCAAATTGCTTTATATGGAGTAAGCAGGTTTTCTTTTTACTTGCATGTGTTTTGGAAAATGTAACCAAAGCCCTAGAGTTTTATCTATCTTATGAGAAGGAGGACTCTGTAAGTGTAAGTATTGCTGAGCACCTGCCATGGACCACACAGCAGCCGCAATGCTGTGACTTTGCTCAGCCCCGTGTCCTTTCCCTCTCCCACAGATGAGCTGTCCATGGGACTAGGCCGGCTGAAGGACATAGCCCTGGGGATGCAGACGGAAATTGAGGAGCAAGATGACATTCTTGACCGCCTCACAACCAAAGTGGACAAATTAGATGTCAATATAAAAAGCACAGAAAGAAAAGTTAGGCAACTTTAAAGACAGAGAAGGAGTTCCACTCCATTGTGATGAAAAGAGCCTAAAGATCTTTTAAAGTCCCCAAAATTTCATTTATGTTGTTTTAGTATGTAATGTACCATGTGTTTGCAAATGTTATAATTATAGAGTGGGTCCTAGGAGATGTTGTTAGGAGAAGTGTCTGTCCCACTTTTTTTAGAGCCATCATCTCTTGATTCTCTGAACTGAATGCTCAGAGCTGTAGTCTGAGCACAGTAGCATGGCCCTGAGTACCTTGGGCGTTTGGTTACCATGCCAGAATGAGAACGAAAAAGTTGCATTTCTCAATTTAACAAGCATATGGAAAGATGTGGGCAGAATTTCAGTCTTGGAACCACCAACCTCTGTTCCTGTTTGCTGTATTTCTCATTTCTTGTCCTTACGGTGAGTCAGAGCACTGAGAGACTGTGTAAGCCAGTTGTTTGTGGGGGATGGTCCTTCCCACACCTTGGCTTACCATTTACGATCCTCCCACTCCCACACACACACACTGAGCACATTGCGATTCTCTCAACACACCCTCCCACCACCCCCCGGAAAGGATCAGTGTTAGATTCAGATTGTGATCCTCTCAACACCCTAAAAGAATTAGTGTTCAGAAATGGAAAGTATCAGCATTTGCTGTTTGGTTGACAAGTGTCACCTTTCCCTCCTGGCCTCCATCCTTGGCATGCATTTTAATAGGAGGTGTTCAGATCCTCCTGCTCTCTGTGATGCCTGGAAATATGCAGGGAATCGGCTCAGCCCTGCTTCCCTGTGCACTCTCACTTCTAAGTCGCTGTCTGAGGTTAGGGACAGATGCAGCACTGCCTCAAGTCTATCCAGCTAGCCGATTGGGGGCCCTCTACAGTTTGTGGGAATGGAGCATCTTACAGACCATGCCTATACTGTGTGCTCCTCCCCTCTGGGAGCACCTTGACCCAGCCTTGGGGATGGCAGTGTTTATTCAGTGCCTAGGGTCCCCTGACCTGCCTAAGATTCCTATCCATTCTTCTTCTTGCAAGATGACTTGACTCATCACTTGGTTCTTTGCCACCCAGTTTGAGGACTGATACTCCACATACGATGCTGACTTGCATAGAATGACTTAGCTTTAAAAAAAAAAAAAAAAAGCCCAGACATTATCATTTTAAGTGGCCCAGCTTGTTCTACACAAAGACATTAATCTGATTACAGAAATAAATTTTAATTAATGCTTTTAAGTGATTCTTTTTTTGGTAAAGTGACATTAATTAAAATTGACTTCTGTAATTAGATTACTGTCTCGGTGTTGGTGTCTCCAACAGAATAATTGAAGCTATAAGACCCTTGTCTTTTTAAAAAGCAAATTAATTAAACTTTTAAAAGATGGTGAAAGGGGCTGATTTTAATAAGATCAGTTAGGTCAGAAACTTTATAATAGTGTGCTTCACCTTGACACATGGCACTGTCTGTGTGACATTCACCAGTTTGGTTCTGGAGCCTATAAACAAAGTCCCTTAAAGCAAAGGAAATCTCTGAAGTGCTACAGCAAAGTATTTATGTAGCAGTTCATTTGTAGAAGTTCCATCCCTGCATGATATTCCTAAAAACACAGCTTCCATTGGCAGATAGAACTTTGTCATGTTCCAGCCACTTCATGGAGTCTGAGCAACATCATTATGAATATCCCAGCACATGAGAACACAGAGGTGGTCAAATTAGATGTTTATCAGATGAGCTGATCACTCAATTGATCAGTGGTAAAAGGAAAAATTTTAAACATGTACCTAGCCCAGATAAAATGAGTTCAGAGAACTTTCAGCAAAAAGGCTGCTGACAAGCATGAGGCCAGAATGCAGAGCAGCCTGTGTGTATATTTCCACTCCTAATTGTTTCCGATTTTTTTCTAACACCTTCCATGTATGTCATCATAGATGTTTCTGTTCATCAGGCAGAGACTCATGGAGATTAGTCATTATACCTCTGGCCTAAACTTAATTTTTCAAATAAATACATGTAAAGGCCACAAACATTCTCTTCCACAGTCTTCCATTTGTATAATGAGATTAGTGGTTTCAGTGACCTGAGGCGAAGTGGCACTGAATATTTTGCCCCTTCCCTGTCTTTTGTTAGATAATTGAAGCCAGTTGCCCCCCCCACTCTTTCTTTACCCACCCCCAAGCATATGAAAGGAAAGCACCGTTACTTTTCTAGAAATTGTCTTCTGACACATTAGACGTATATTTAATCCACTCTTGTTTAGACCCTTTTATTCTAGGGCCCTGGCCAAGGGACTCTCCAAGCTAGATGCTGGCCACCAGCTTCTTTCTGCTGGGTCTTCACTCCTGCTCACATGCCCATAAAGGACCAGTTACCGATTCTACTTTATTAAGCAAAGTTGTTTGCATTTTCAGAGAACAAAGGGAAACATGGAGCCTCCAGAATCTTTGCACATGATGATTATGATCAAAAAGAACATTCTACCCTCTAGACTAGATGACATACCTATCTCATGGAGGCGCTCCAAGGTGCCCAGGCTGGAGTTGGCTGTGGGTGAGCTTTGTTACCACAGACAAGAGCAGTGAACTCACCCTTCTTACCAGATAGGGTCTATAGGACAGGTTCTTATTTCCACAGTCAAGCTGGAAACAAACTGTGCCTTCAAAAAAGTGGCTTTTCTAACTTTAGGTTGGTTATATGTTAAGTGTGCTAACTTAAAAATAAGTACATTCTCTTCAGAGGAAACAGTTTCTAACATCTAGTGATCTGTAACAACACCAGTGGAGCTGCCTTGTCTTTTCTGCATTCTGTAGGAAAGGAGACCTGAATTTAACTCAGGTGGCAAGAAGAAAATTCATAAGTGCATTTTTATTTCTCTTTCTCTAACTTCTGTTTGTGAATATGTCATTTTAAGGGTATACTACACCAATTTAGTAAAAAAAAAAAAAAAAAAAAAAAACTTACATTTTTGCCTCTATAGGCCTTTTCTCAGAATTTGTAAAGTTACCACTGTTGTTAGCATCTTCAGCTCTGATGATGAAATGTCTTGTATAGAGAATGATAAGCCAGTCATTAAAAGTGCTTGGGGGGCGGAGGGGAGGCTCTTTGTTCAGAGTCTATCAGAACAGCCCCTAAGCTCCATGCCTTCAACTCGACAAATGACCATATTCTGGAAAATAAAATGTGAAGTTTTTAAAATCAGATTCTGTCTCTTACATAGTCATTTTCAAAGAGTGGGTGGAGGGACTCCTTCATGTTGAGTCTTCATATATTTGGTCCTTGCTGCCCTATGAACAAGCTTCCTTCTTGAAACCTTCTCATTTCATCTTTCAGAGTATTCTTCTGATCTGTCTCCTACCTCCCCGACCACATTGTAGTACTGTCTAGATATGGGCTCGGCAAAGCGCTAAAAGGCCAGAGAGTAAATGTTTTATGCTCACAGGCCAAACAATCTGTCATAACTACTCAGCTCTTACATCATGGCACAATAGCAGCCAAAGACAATACATAAATAAAAGAGAATGACCGTGTTCCAATAAAGCTTTATTTATGGACACAGATTTTTTTAAGGAAATTTAAATTTCATATATTTTCACATGTCACAATATCCAATTATTTTCCTTTTTTTTTTTTTTTCAATCAACTTAAAAACATAAAAACCACTTAGTTCATGGGAGGTACAAAACATGGTGGACTGCCCTTGGCCCACAGGCATAATAGTTGGCCATACCATTTAGACTGCCACTAGGTACTCCTAGGAATGGGAGAATGAAGGATGGCTGGGCACTCTATTCTACAAGTGGATCCTGTCAGGACTCCTGGCCCCTCTAAACATTGTAGTTCACCAAAGAAAGAGCAGGCCAGCCTAACCTTGACTCCACTGTCCTGCTTCCACCTTCACATCTCACCACAGGTGCAGGAATCACTTCAAGATTTGAAAGTTCTGAGTAGGCACCTGGAGGCTGGACTGGACCATCTTGAAAATCTTAACCTGTCAGTGGACTGGCTACCTGTGTCCCAAAGACCACTCTGGTTTTATTGGATATCATCTTTGGGCATCATTATAGATAAGGAATGATGAGAATCTGAACATGGGCAGCAGACTGTTGTGGGAATACAAGGGAGAGATGTTACACAGAAAGAAGCAAAAGCAAAAAAATCAAGGTGGCTCACATTTGGATTGCAAGTAAAGGAAAAGCTAGAGTTTGGGTTGTGGGTGGGAGAGGACATGAGGAAGGTAGGCAGGTCCCAAATGAAAGGCCTTATGGGCCTTATCAAGGAGTCAGAGTACACTGACCTTCCTTGACAAGGAGGCACTGACAGATTCTAAGCAAGAGAGTGACATGACCAGATTTGCATTTTGAAAGGACCATATAGATACATCACAGCATTGTTTATAAGAGCAAAAAAGCCTGGAAACAACCTAAGGAAATGATAGAATAAATTGTGGCTTACCCCCAGCTGCAGTAGACAGTTGCAGTTATGAAAAGTTTTCGGAGCATATAGAATAATGCAAAATTTACATTATGGGGAAAAAATGGACATAAAATTCATTAGGTACTATGGTCCCAATTTTGTGGAAAAGCAAACCAATATGTATACTGCAGGGAGGGGGGGAATCACCCTATGTCAGTGAGAAGAACAAGATGGGAACAGGCTAAAGAGAAGCACTTTGTAATGTTCCAGGCAGGAACTGGAGAGAGGACCCACACTAGAGCGTGGCAGGGAGGGAAGTGGGTGAGTGGGCCCCAGAGAGCCTTAGGCAGAGCAGACTTTAGTGATGGATTTGCCAGTGAGGGAGGTGTTGAAGAGAACACTCAAGTTTCTGGTCACAGGAACTAGTAGCAGACAGTTTCATTTCACTAAAGGAATACAAAAACACAAGCAAGTCTGGGGTTATGGTCAGAGGAACATGTTGAATTTAAGAGCTTTGGGACATCCAGACAGATTGTAGGTACTGAGCCAATGGTTATGCACAAAACAGGCCAGGATCCCTATTCTCAGGGAATTTACATTCTCATGGGAGAGAAGATGATCCACAAATAGGAAAACAATTAGTATGCTAGAATTCACCATGCAGGTCTGGGGCCTGGGGGAGAAGTGGGAAAGATTCGGGGAATTTTCAGATTATAGGTGGTGATTAAAGCTGAGTAGGTGAAGGAGTGCCCCAGAAGAGTGAGAGGGAGTTGCACCTGAATCCTGGAAATACAGACACTGGAGGCCAGAACCCTCGAGAAGAACCCAGCTCAAGGGGCACCTGGGTGGCTCAGTTGGTTAAACCACCGAGCTTTGATTTCAACTCAGGTCATGATCTCAGGATCGTGAGGTCCCTACTGACAGTGTGGAGCGTGCTTGGAATTCTCTCTCTCTGCCTCTATCTCTGCCCCTCCCCAGCTCACAAGCGCGCGTGCGCGCTCTCTCTCTCTCTCAATAAAATAAATAAGCATTTTTTTCAAAAGGTGGAAAGAGAAAAGTGATCAGAAAGCAAAGGCAGATGGAGCACCTGGGTGGCTCATATGGTTAAGCGTCCAACTCTTGGTTTCAGCTCAGGTCATGATCTCACAGTTCATGAGTTCGAGCCTCACATCGGGGTCTGTGCTGATGGTGCACAGTCTGCTTGGGATTTTCTCCCTGTCCCTCTCTGCCCCTCCCACATCTCTCTCTCGCTCTCTCAAATAAAAAATAAAACTTAAAAAAAAAAAAGAAAGCAGAGGCAGAGTTCCAAGGAGGAAGTGATCAGTGTGCTCAAATACTAGACAGGAAGAAATATTAAGTCAGAAGTGTTTCAATGGAGTGGCTTGGGTGGAACCCAGATTATAAGGGCTACAAAATGAATAGGCAGCAAAGGGGGAGATTACTCTCTTAAACATGGCCGTGAAGGAGAAAGACAGGGTGGTAAACTAGGAAGGCGGTAGAAGACAGGATCATGGGAGAGTATGGACCTTATGTGAAGGCTAAGAAGAAAGGTGAGGAGACGGGAAAGGTCAACCACAGACCCGAGAAGAGACACCTCTTCCCAGAAAAAGAAGTAAAGAAACAATGTAGACATACGCACTGGTGTTGTGCCCAGGTAGCCATAACCAAGTACCACAAACTGGTGACTTAAGCAACAGAAATGTATTGTCTCAGTTCTGGAAGCTAGAAGTTCAAAATCAAGGTGTTGACAGCATTGGTTCCATCAGGGTGGTGAGGGAAAGCTCCACCCCAGGCCTCTCTCCTTCACATATAGGTGGCCATTTCATGTTCATGTGACATTCCCCCTGTATCTACACATCATCTTTCCTCTGTCCACCACTTTGTGTCCAAATTAACCCTTTTTTGAAGGACACCAGTCATTATTAGATTAAGGCCCACCCTAATGATCTCTGTAAAGGCCATATCTCCAAATAATGTCACATTCTGAGTCACTGTGGGTTGGAACTTCAGTATGTTAATTGACATGTAGACACAGTCCCACACAGCTGGAAAGGAGCTGACCTCTGACAACCTTAATTTTCTGTGTGAGGCTGAAATAGGTGGGAGCTAAGATAGAGGATGGAAGCAGTAGATTATCAAGGGAAGGACTGTAAAAGACCCAGCTAAGACAGGGGACTCAGAAGGACCCTGGCAATGAACACATTTCACAGATCTTAAAAAATAAAAACAGAAGAGTGGGGTTTTTAGCCCTGCAGCTCCCTATAGGTTTTAAGGCTGCTTGGCAGCAGATAAGAGAGACTCCTTACAATGTCACCAGAGTTCCAGAGCAGCCCTCTGTTCTGGGACAGAGGTAAATTAGAAATCAGAATTCTGGCCTATGGCCTAAGGCAATGGTCTGGTTCCTTGACCAGAGTCACAAGGCAGAAGTCTGGGTGCTAGAATGGGCTCAGATCAGAGGAAGACTGGAAGCAAAGCTGACTTGACATTGATTTTTCCACTTAAAACTCTACCAGAAGAATGACCCGAAGTCTAGGCAGGACTCAACTTGAAAGTAGGCTAAGAGCAGGGAGCGAAGCAAGTCATTACAAATGTACAGGAAACTGCTTACCCCACAGAGGCAGCATTTAAAGGGGTTACAGTGCCCACTAAGGCCAGAGATAAACCTTTGAGACCAACAGCGCCTGCAGGCCAGTTAGAAATTAACTTAAAATCAAGTTCTGCTGTGGGTTGATTCGACTTTTTTTTTTTTTTTAATGTGTTTTGTTTTCAAGTTTCTGTTTTCTGAGACAGGCTAATGCTGGTCATGTCATTCCACCACTTAAAACCCTTTGTTGGCTCCCATTGTGGCTGTGACAGAAGTGTCATTTAGGGAAGCCAGTTGGCCAGCTGAGGCAGCACACGACAAACCTCTGTTGCACCAAATATGGTGGCCCCTGAGTCCCTAGACCCAGAGGTGGCTAGTTTCCTGCGGATGCTAACCAAAATCACAAAGAATTTTAAAATGAGAAGGAAGTCCAGGGTTGCTTGGCTGGCTCCATTGGAGGAGCATGTGACTCTTGATCTTGAGGTCATGAGTTCAAGCCCCACATTGGGTGTAGAGATTACTTAAATAAAAACTTTTAAAAAATGAGAAAGAAGTTCCTAAGTATTCATTTACAACAAGAAATACAAGAAATATAATCGTCAATTTGAACTGGGATGTAAGCTCTGTAAAGATGGGAACTCTAGAGTGTTGTGCCTGGCACAGAATAGACAGTAGGTTTTTGTTGAGTGGATGGTTAAAAAACAAAACAAAACAAAACAAAACAAAACAAAAAAAACGAAGGAGGGGACAGAGAACAAGAAAGTGAAATTCTTGGCCAACAAGTAGTGAAAAAGTACTCAACAGGGGTGTCCCGTTGGCTCAGTCGAAAAGAGCATGTGACTCTTGATCTCAGGGTTGTGAGTTTGAGCTACAGGTTCAAGAGCCACAGGTTGGGTGCAGAGATTACTTAAAAATAAAGAATAAAATCTTAATAATAACAAAACTTTGAAAAGAGTACTCAAGGGGTGCCTGGATAGCTCAGTCAGTTAAGCGTCCCACTTCTGCTCAGGTCATGATCTCATGGTTTGTAAATTTGAGCCCCGAGTCAGGCCCTGTGCTGACAGCTCAGAGCCTGGAGCCTGCTTCGGATTCTGTGTCCCCTTCTCTCTCTACCCCTCCCTCGCTTATGATGTCTCTCTCTCTCTCTCAAAAATAAATAAACGTTTAAAAAAAAAAAAAAAAAGAGTACTCTGGGGCGCCTGGGTGGCTCAGTCGGTTTAGCATCTGACTTTGGTTCAGGTCATGACCTCGCACTCCGTGAGTTCAAACCTCACGCCAGGCTCTGTGCTGACAGCTCAGAGCCTGGAGCCTGCTTCAAATTCTGTGTCTCCATTTCTCTCTGCCTCTCTCTCTCTCTCTCTCTCTCTCTCTCTCTCTCTCAAAAATTAACTTTAAAAAATAAATAATAAAGAAGAGTACTCAATATCACTTAACAGGGAAATGCAAATCAAAACCACAATGAGGTAGATATCAACTCATGTCTGTTAGGGTGGTAATTATAAAAAGACAAGAAAAAGCAAATGTTGGCAAGGATGTGGAGAAAAAGGAACCTTTCTGCACTGTTGGTGGGAATGTAAATTGGTATAGTCACCATGGAAAACAGTATGGAGGTTCCCTAAAAAATTAAAAATAGAATGGGGGGATGCCTGGGTGGCTCAGTCAGTTAAGCGTCCGACTCTTAATTTCAGCTCAGGTCATGATCTCATGATTCTTGAAATTGAGCACCATCGGGCTCTGCACTATAAGCATGAAATATGCTTGGGATTCTCTCTCTCACCCTTTCTCTCAGCCCCTCCCCTGCTCACATGCTGTCTCTCAAAAAAAAAAAAAAAATTAAAGACAATCTTTACCAAAAAAATGATAAAAATAGAACTACCATGTAATCTAGTGATTCCACTTCTGGGTATTTATCCAAAGGAAACAAAATCACTGTCTCAAAAAGGTATCTGCACCTGCATGTTCATAGCAGCATTATTTACAACAGTCAAGACATGAAAGAACCTAAGTGTTCATCAATGGATGAATGGATAAAGAAAATGTGATACACACACACACACACACACACACACACACACACACACACACACACAGTGGAATAGCATTCAACCAGAAAAAAGAAGGAAATTCTGCCATTTGTAACAACATGGATGGGCATTGAGGGCATTATGTGAAGTGAAACAAATCACAGAAAGAAAGATAAAGATCATATGACCTCACTTATGCATGGAATCTTAAAAAATAAACACAGACACAGAGAAGTTTGGTGGTTGCCAGAGGCAGGGGTGGGGAATGGGTGAAATGAGTGAAAGTGGTCAAAAGATATAATAAACTTCTACTCATAGAATAAATAAGTTCTGGGGATGTCATGGATAGAATGGTGACTCCAGGGGCAGCTGGGTGACTCAGTTGAGCATCCGACTTCAGCTCAGGTCATGATCTTGTGGTTCATGAGTTCGAACCCCACATTGGGCTCACTGCTGTCAGCTTGTCAGCACAGAGCCCACTTCAGATCCTCTGTCCCCCCTCTCTCTGCCCCTCCCCGACTTGCACTCCCCCAAAAAGTAAATATTAGAATGGTGACTACAGTTAATAATACTATATTGTATATTTGAAAGTAAATCTTAAAAGTTCTCACAAGAAAAACATAACTCCGGGGCGCCTGGGTGGCGCAGTCGGTTAAGCGTCCGACTTCAGCCAGGTCACGATCTCGCGGTCCGTGAGTTCGAGCCCCGCGTCGGGCTCTGGGCTGATGGCTCGGAGCCTGGAGCCTGTTTCCGATTCTGTGTCTCCCTCTCTCTCTGCCCCTCCCCCGTTCATGCTCTGTCTCTCTCTGTCCCAAAAATAAAAGCCGTTGAAAAAAAATTTAAAAAAAAAAAAAAAAAAAAAAGGAAAACATAACTCCATGAGGTGATGGATGTTAACTGTGGTTAACCATTTCCCAATGTATACATGTATGTAATCATGTTGTACACCTAAAGCTAATACAATGTTATATGTCAATTATATCTCAATAAAACTCAGGGAGAAATGTGAAATTCTCATTGTAACTGAAAACCCCATTCTCTCTCTGTAGGAATGCTATTGAGCCAGGTTAAAATCTGATGATAGCTTAGTTCTTATTCCTTCCTTAGGCTGAGCCTCACCACACACGGCCATGCACATCATGTGTGCTGAGTTTATTCATCATGTAAATGTCCATTATCTCAGGATCTTGTCTGCTTTTTCTGAATTCCAGTAAGGAGAGGTTTTAGTCCACATTTGCTTGAATGGCTACCTAGACATTTTTTCTTCTTCCCGATGACAAAGCCACAGTCACGTTTGGTCTAAGTCAGGCACGGCTCTCCTATTCTTGCTGGTGCTTGCTTTAGGAGTGGACACGTGACCTAGTGGGGTGGGGATGGGAAGGGGAATCTCTTGAAAGTCTTCTGGAGGAAGTGCTCTTTGCTCTTAAAAAGGAACACAAGGTTCACCTGGGTGGCTCCATTGGTGGAGCTTCAGACTCTTGATCTCAAGGTTGTGAGTTCAAGTTCACCCACGTTGGGTGTGGAGCTTACTAAAAAAAAAAAAAAAAGTCCTTCTTCCACTGGCAGTGTCATGACTGGATGTGAGGCCTGGGGTGCTTGCAGACATCTGGACACCAGCCAGAAAAAGAAGCCAAAATCTGAAGGTGATTAGAACCAAGAAAATCACAGAGAAGCAGACCTAGGGTCTGGATATCCTGCATCTGGAGCTGCCCTACTACAGACTTTGTGTTGTGGAAAATGACAAATGCCCTTACTGCTTAAATTATTTTCAATCAGGGTTCCTAATTATTACAGCACAAAGCTTGCCTGGCTACAATGGTTATGCCATGAATCCTTGATGAGTAAATTTTTTAAGATCCCTGAGTCACTCTAGTATTGCAGGTATGGACTGATAGATTGGATTGCCTAACCCCAGGAGGTGTAGACTGCTTTTTTTTTTTAATTCTTTTAAATGTTTACTTATTTTTGAGAGAGAGACAGACAAGACAGACAGAGGGTGATTGGGGAAGGGGCAGAGAGAGAGGGAGACACAGAATCTGAAGCAGGTTCCAGGCTCTGAGCCGGCAGCACAGAGCCTGACACAGGGCTCGAACTCACAGACTATGAGATCATGACCTGAGCCAAAGTCGGACACTCAACCGATTGAGCCACCCAGGTGCCCCTGTGGACGGCTTTTTGAACAGACTTTGCATGAGGAATGGAGTGGGATAATCCTAGGTGATCTGGGGGTTTAAACAAACACAAAGTCGTCTTTTTCAGAAGCAAAGATGGCCAGGGGAGCCACTATTATAATGGGTAGGAAATAAAAATGTGGAAACGGGGACCTATGTTGAAAAGAAGTGTTCATGATTTTATAGCAGCTTTTGAGATTTTAGTCTTGTTTTAGGGAAGGGGAATTTGGGATTGAAGTCTCCTGTCTTCTGTCTGCATCATTCACAGGAGATTTTATCCTTACAGAGATGAGAGTACAGTGAAGAGCAGTTACAAGGTATTTCCTCAAATAAAGATGGTTGACACAAGACTCCTCACATGTAAGCACTGAGTCTTGTATTTATGCAAAGATTTCTAGTTCTCACTCTGACTGTTACAGAATAACCATATACCTCCTATGATGGTATGGCTATATGGCATGAATGCTATGGTTATGAATTGAAAGTTATTTTATAATGAGAATCAAACTATCAGTATTACTAAAAAGGTGGGATCTCAGCTATAGGTCAAGTTCTCACAGGGTCAGTCACCACTGTCCTATGAATCACGGAGGGGAAAAGATGTTTCTCTCAGATGAAAAATTGAAACTGAGAAGGAAAGCCCCAGGAGGTGCAAGTCTGATTGTACATTAGGATTAGCTGGAGTTTTAAAAACTATTGAAGGTGGTCCTTAAACATATGTGAAGTTGCTCAATCTCATTCCTAATATGAAAAAGGTAAAATAAAACTACTCTGAACATTTTTTCACATATAAGTTGCAAGGATCTAGAGTCAGATATATACCATTGACTGATGAATGGATAAAGAAGAGGTAGGATATATATACAATGGAATATTACTCAGCCATCAAAAAGAATGAAAGCTTGCCATTTGCAACAACATGGGTGGAGCTATGTCTTATGCTAAGCAAAATAAGTCAATCAGGGAAAGACAAATACCATACAATTTCACTCACATGTGGAATTTAAGAAACAAAACAGATGAACATATGAGGGGGCAGGGGAAGAGGAGGGAGGGAAACAAACCACAAGAGGCTTTTTAAAAAATATTTATTTATTGGGGCGCCTGGGTGGCACAGTCGGTTAAGCGTCCGACTTCAGCCAGGTCACGATCTTGAGGTCCGTGAGTTCGAGCCCCGTGTCAGGCTCTGGGCTGATGGCTCGGAGCCTGGAGCCTGTTTCCGATTCTGTGTCTCCCTCTCTCTCTGCCCCTCCCCCGTTCATGCTCTGTCTCTCTCTGTCCCAAAAATAAATAAAGGTTGAAAAATATATATATATTTATTTATTTATTTATTTATTTATTTATATGTTTGTGGTTTTTTTTTTTTTTTTGAGAGAGAGAGAGAGTTCTTGTGCAAGTGGGGGAGGGGCAGAGAGTGAGGGGGACAGAGGATCTGAAGTTTGCTCTGTGCTGACAGCAGGGCTCAAACTCATGAACTGCAAGATCATGACCTGAGCTGAAGTTGGGCGCTTATCTGACTGAGCCACCCAGGCGCCCCTATTTATTTTTGAGAGAGAGGGAGAGAAAGCAGGGGAGGGCAGAGAATCCCAAGCAGCCTCCACACTGTCAGTGCAGAGCCCAACGTGGGGCTCAAACTCATGAACCATGAGATCATGACCTGAACCCAAAGCAAGAGTCAGATGCTTAAATGACTGTATGTTAAAACTAAATTTTAGGGGCACCTGGGTGCTCAGTTGGTTAAGCATCCGACTTCGGCTCAGGTCATGATCTCATGGTTTGTGAGTTCGAGCCCTGCATTGGGCTCTGTGTTAACAGCTCAGAGCTGAATCCTGCTTCGCTTCTCTCTCTGCCCCTCCCCTGCTCATGCTCTGTCTCTGTCTCTCTCTGTCTTTCTCTCAAAAATAAATAAACATTAAAAAAATAAAACTAAATTTTAAATAATTTTTTAATAAAGCTTTAAAAATTGGACATACAATTTCACCAATATTCTCTTCTACTTCTCCTCTACTTCTGAGGATATGGGGATTCAATTCCCTGGTCCCCTTTCATTGAGGCTTGGCATGTGACTCATTCTGATTCATAATTCTGCAAACAGAATTAACATACATCCTCTGGGCTGAAGCATTTATTTTTTTTTTTTAACGTTTATTTATTTTTGAGACAGAGAGAGACAGAGCATGAACAGGGGAGGGTCAGAGAGAGAGGGAGACACAGAATCTGAAATGGGCTCCAGGCTCTGAGCTGTCAGCACAGAGCCCGACGCGGGGCTCGAACTCACGGACTATGAGATCATGACCTGAGCCGAAGTCGGACGTTTAACCGACTGAGCCACCCAGGCGCCCCTGGGCTGAAGCATTTAATAGCTGGTGTTCTGAAATGAAAGAGACTCTCCAGTTCTAAAATTCAACTACCGAGGGAGAAGGTCAAGTGTTTGTTCCACTTGGTGTACCTTCAGGATGGTGGAGCTTCCACCAGCCTGGATTGCTGAGTTGCTGCACAGAGGAACACTGCCCTGTCTGCTTATAAGTCAGAAATAAACCTTTATTATGTTAAGTCACTGCTACATGAGTCCGGGCTAGTCTAATACACTGTCAATGAGGCTGTGGGGAGAGAGGCATTCTTCTATGTTACTGCTGAAGGACAAAATGGTATGATGTTCAAGAAAGGAAATTTGACCGTATGTACCATTTATCCTTTAATCTTTTAGGAATTCATTCTACAGAAAAACCTACTATTGCAGATTGAATGTTTAATGCCCCCCAAAATACATATACTGAAATCTAATCCTTAATGTGATGGTATTAGGAAGTGCGCTTATGAGAGGTGACTAGGTCATGAAGGTGGAGCCCTTATGAATGGAATTAGTGCCTTTCTCAAAAAGACCCCAGAGAATTCCCTCACCCTTTCCTTCTGCCATGTGAGGACACAGGAACTAGGAAGTGGGCTCTCACCAGACACTGGATCTGTGGATGTCTTGATCTTGGACCTCCCAGCCACCAGAACTGTGAGAAATAATTTTTTACATATAAGCCATTCAGTCTTGGTAGTTTATTATGGCAGCCCAAACTAAAACACCTGCATACTTATGAAATTATATGCATACAAAGTTATACACTGAGGTACTGTTTATAACAATAAGAACTTGGGAATAATTTGAATATCCATCTACAGAGATAGGTTAAATAATCTATGGTATATCTTCACAGTGGAATAGTATGCAAATGTAAAAACAAACAACAAAGAACACCTCTACATACTGATAATGGAAATGTTTCCAAGATATATTATTAAATTTTTTATTTTTATTTTTTTTATTTATTTTTTATTTTTTTTAACGTTTATTTATTTTTGAGACAGAGAGAGACAGAGCATGAATGGGGGAGGGTCAGAGAGAGGGAGACGCAGAATCCGAAACAGGCTCCAGGCTCTGAGCTGTCAGCACAGAGCCTGACGCGGGGCTCGAACCCACGGACCGCGAGATCATGACCTGAGCTGAAGTTGGCCGCTTAACCGACTGAGCCACCCAGCGCCCCTTATTAAATTTTTTAAAAGCCAGATGCAGAAGCATGGATATAATGTTTCCTTTACTTGCATAATGAATCACTTGTGTAATACACAAAAGGCAAATAAACGTAGTAAACTATAGGGGCCTCCAAGATAGATGGTATAGGTGTCTAATTTTTTTTTTTTTTTTCATTTGAACCATATGGATGCATTACCTGGTTGTTTGTCTTTTTAAATATAACTCAGGTCTCTCCAGGTCAATTAAATGAGTCTCTTGAGATGGGGCCTGAGTGTTGTGTTTTTTTTTGTTTTTTGTTTGTTTGTTTTTATGCTGCCCAGATGAACAAATGTTCAGCAAGGTTTAAGAATCACTGCTTTACATCCGTCTCAGTCTCAGAGAGGCACAGTTTACCCTTGAACAATGTGGGAGTTAGTTAAAAATCCTGTGCAGGCAAAAATCCACATGTAACTTTTGACTCCCTGAAAACTTTACTAATAGCTACTGTTGACCAGAAGCCTTACAGTCACATAGTTAACATGTATTTTGTATGTTATATGTATTATATACTGTATTCTCACAACAAAGGAAGCTAAAGAAAATTATTAAGAAATATTAAGGAAGAGGGGCGCCTGGGTGGCTCAGTCGGTTGAGCGTCCAACCTTGGCTCAGGTCATGATCTTACAGCTTGTGCGTTCGAGCCCCACATTGGGCTCTGTGCTGACAGCTTAGACCCTGGAGCCTGCTTTGGATTCTGTGTCTCCCTCTCGTTCTGCTCTTCTCCCACTCACACTCTGTCTCTGTCTCTCAAAAATAAATAAATGAAAAAAAATTGTTTAAGAAATATTAAGGAAGAGAAAATACATTTTCTGTAGTACTGTACTGTATTTTTTGACAAAGATCCATGTGTGTATAAGCAGACCTCTGCAGTTCAAACCTATGTTGGTCAAGGGTCAACTGCAGCTTTTGTGTTGTGGGTGTGGGTAGTTTTTGGTCTTTTCTCTATGTCCTAGAACCTAACTCTGGTGGCTCAAAACCCCGTTATGGGTGGAATACTGTCCCTAGATGAAGGAACTCCATCTGGATAAATGTTGACAGTGCTGTGGGATGTAACCATGGATCATGTGCCAGGCTGTCTAGGGCTGAATGCTATGAAATAGGGCACTGGCCAGACGTAGAGATAGAGTAAGATGCAAACAAACACTGACTCTATTTATCATGGGTGTGAGGTTGTAATGAGGGGCCTTTCTCAGGGGAGAGTAGGCCTATAGAAGTTGTGGCAGTGATTCTAAAAAATCCTGGGTCCCACTGGGAACAGGACAAAGACACACACGTTCAATATGGAAGATGGCAAACAATGTCCAATGGGCTGAATGTAGCCCACTGGCTTTTTGTATGGCCTTTGGCCAAAGAATAGTTTTACATCTTTAAATGGTGGCAGGGAGGGGATCAAAAGAAGGATATCTCATGACACATGAAAATTAGGTGAAATTGAAATCTCAGGGTCCATAAAGTTTTATTGAAATAAATCTATACTCATACCCATTGGGATAAACCCACATGTTGTTTATGGCTGCTTTCCTACTACAATGGCAGAGTTGAATTGTTGGGATAGAGACTAAATGGCACTCTTATCTCTTTGCTCTCTGCTCAGCTCTGTGCCCTACAAATTGCCATGATACAATTATAGCTCAACAGTTCCAAATGCCATGTGTTGACATTGTAGCACAGCATTTTATGTTTTTACTGCTTGTGCACATCCATTGTGAAAAGAAGAAAGGCAAATTCTGAATATCACATTTCTAGGGCAAAGTGGACAGTAGATTTTTGTTAATGAATTACATGGCAACACACTGGGTTTATTATACAGTGATGCTCTATCTGTGCTAACGTATATCACCTTACACTAAGCGGTCATCACAGTGTCCCCAACTCACAGGAAAACAACAGTCAGAAAATTTGAGAGTTTTCTCATCAGAATTTCTTCACAAAAACAAATGAAAATGAAGTTGCAAGCAAAGTAGGTTTCCAAGTGGCTCATGTTAGCCAAAGAAAGCTGCTTACTAATGCTAATTAAATTGTGTTTCATTGTAGCAGGCAAAGAAATATGTCCAGAGAAAATACACTCATTTTAGACGCTTAGTCATTCAGTGAGAACACTTGCTCAAAAATTAGAAGACACTGGGAGTGTCATCAATAGTCAATTAAAAACAAGACAGGTTCTGGTTCAAGATGGTGGTACAGGAAGATCCTGAACTCGCCTCCTCCCACAGACTTACTGAGTCTACAGCAACATATGGAACGATTTCCTCTTTAAAAAACCTAAAGGCTTGTTGAATGGCAACTACACTTGAGGCAAATGAGAAGAAAACCACACTGAAGCAGGTAGGAGAAGCTGAGAAACAATTTTGCCATAAACCCCACTCCTGTGCAGCAAGCCACAACTAGGAGAAAACTCAAATCCCACAGCTTTTCCCTGAGGAGCCTCATGTCAGGTACCTCAACTTTTAGGACCTGCACCTGAGAGACAAGCCCCCAAAATACCTAACTTTGAAAAACAGTGTAGCTCACATCCCCAGACTCACAAGATTGTAGCGATCTGAGAGATAGCTCTTAAAGGGCCTGTGGGGTTGGACCTACCTACCCCAGTTCCCAGCTCAGAGGCAGCCCATGCAGCCAATATTTAAAGTGAAAGACGCTCGGGTGCCCTGAGTGGCTCAGTTGATTAAGCATCCAACCCTTGATTTTGGCTCATGATCTTATGGTTCATGAGTCCAAACCCCACATGGGGCTCTGCGCTGACAGCACAGAGGCTGCTTGGGATCTTCACTCTCTGCCCCTTCCCCACTCATGATCTCTCTCTCAAAATAAATAAATAAGCATTTAAAAAAATAAATAAATAAAATAAAGTAAAAGCAGCTCACCTGCTTATTTTGAAGTGTAGGCCTGAGGGGCAGGCTTTTGTACCTAACCATCATCAGGTCTATGAAGTTTTGTCAAAGATAAAAGCTGAATATCCTGACTTGCCCTACTACACAGCATTTTGATGGCTTAGCAGTGGTAACATTTTACTGCAATTTTTTTTCAGCTTAGAGCCAAGATTGAAATTTTTCAGAACAGAGAACTATTCCAAACCATCATTACTGAAAAATTGGAAATTAGCTTTTGCTACAGGCTTGATAGTGTTTCTCAATGAATTCAACCTAAAATTACAGAGCAAAGCAGTGCTTATATGTGAAATGTGTACTGTAACAAAGTCATTTTGACAATAATGTTTTGAATCACAAATAATGTAAAACAGCTTTATATACTTCCTGTAATGTCAAAAATTAGAAGAAGCAATATTGCCAGACCTTGATGTCAAGTGCAGTGGAAATTTCCATATTTCAAAATCCATTTCATTGTGCAACAGAGGAGCTTCCACCTAACCTTCAAATGGAAATGACTAATCTGTAACTAACAAGAAGCTAAACGACAAACATCAGAAGAATGTAACAGAATCCTATATATGTCTTCCAACAATAAAATGCTCAGTTAAAATCATGCTCATGTACCAACACCAGTACTGGCAGTACCATCTGGATGGAGACATTTTCAAAGATGAAACATGTAGTATCATTACAAATCAGCATTTATAGCTCAATATTTGATGATAGGGAACACTTTGAGCCTAATTAAGCAAAATATTATCCCAAACAAAAAAATTCCATTCTTCTCATTAGCATACCTGGAGTATAAAGAAGTTATACTCAATTGCTATCATATTTTGAATTTCACTTAAAACATTTGTGGGAAAATTTTTTCCTCTTGTTACACAAGTACCTACATAATATTGCCTTTCCTCTTGGCCTGCAAAGCCTAAAATATTTACTATCTGACCATTTATGGAAAAATTTGGTGACATACCCCCAGTGTAAAGAATTGAGTACAATTGGTTTCTTTGAGCTAAGTGTGAAAGGGAATCAGTGCCCTCTAGTGAAAGGATCATCCTGCTCAGAATTTTCTAATGGCATTCCAGAATGCTCTAAAATCCAGGGGAAACAAGAAAATTTGCCTTCCAGCCCACAAGTGGCTAAATGATAAGAAGGTGGACTTATATAAGAGAGGTGACACAGCAATTATAACTATGTTAGAAAATGGCAAGGAGAACATGACCACACTTGAAAGCACTAGAAAAGGGCACCTGGCTGGCTCAGTCAGAAGAGTGTGTGACCCTTGATCTAAGGTTATGAGTTCGAGCCCCATGTTGGGTGTAGAGATTACAAAAAAAAAAAAAAAAAAAAAGAAAAGGAAAAGAAAACTTAAAAAAAATAAAAACCACACTAGAATAAGGTCGGGCCAGTGCTTTCTATAGTGGCCAATAGAGCTTCTGGATATGGCAACTAAGTCTAGTTCAAAGATATCACCCTGTGAAAGAAGTGATTATTACGTTGATATTTTAAATAGCTTGGTATGGAAAATTGTGAGGGGGATATGAACATTATTAGTATTGTAGTAGGAAAGTAATAGGAGGGGGAAAAAAGCAAATCATTAATAAGCTCCTTTTTTTGTTTTAGGGAGATAAACTTAGAAATACATGTAGGGCTGCCTGGGTGGCTCGGTCAGTTGAGTGTCCAACTCTTGATTTTGGCTCAAGTCATGATCCCAGGGTCATGGGATTGAGCCCTGTTGGGCTTCATGCTGAGTGTGGAGCCTGCTTAAGATTCTCTCTCTCTCTCTCTCTCTCTCTCTCTCTCTCTCCCTCTCCCTCTCCCTCTCCCTCTCCCTCTCCCCCTCTGCCCTTCTCCCCTACTTGTGCTGTCTCTCAAAAAAAAAAATGTATGTGTGTGTGTGTGTGTGTGTGTAAAACATGGGGGAATAGTGACTGAGAACAACTGATAAGAGAAAATTTATTGCATAGGAGGAAAATATCTCAAAAAATTAGGTTAAGAAATGCAGTAGATATTCAACAGGTCAACCAATCCTTGTGGAGAAAGCATCTGAGAACTGCTGACCTTATCAAGTCAGTGAAGTAAATATATCAAGTATGCATACCTACATGGTCAAGCTTCTTCTTCTCTCAGAATCATTGATAGAAAAGAATCAAGGGCAGGAGAAAGGGACAGACCCTTGCTCTTCTCATGTCCTCAGTAAGGCAGCAACATAGGAAGACTACCTGGCTTTAACCATCATCAGGATTGGACCTGCCCAGATAGGGGAGAACAAAGTCAACAGTAGGTTGTCCCAAGATTGTGCCCTTTGCACAGAGGCAGCCTCAGGGCTAGGAAGTAAGGGATCTGGACAAGGTACTTGAAAAGCTTTGTCAGTCCTTTGAGACTAGATTGTAATTATCTTAGAAGAAAAATCTAAGTGTAATGCCATCTGGAAACCCTGGGAATGAGCAAGCTGGCAAAATCACAAATCTTTATGTTACAGCAACCTCTCCCTTTTTTTTTCTTAATGCTTCCTTGTTGCTTCTCCATTCACTTCCATTTTGTTATATCTTAGCATCTAGAAACATTTTTTGGAATTAAAAAAAATTTTTTTATGTTTTTATTTTATTTTTGAGAGAGAGAGAGACAAAGCATGAGCAGGGGAGGGGCAGAGAGAGAGGGAGACACAAAATCTGAATCAGGCTCCAGGCTCTGAGCTGTCAGCACAGAGCCCAACGCGGGGCTCTGAACCCACAAACCACGAGATCATGACCTGAGCTGAAGTCAGACACTCAACCGACTGAGCCACCCAGGTGCCCCTGGAATTTGTTTTAAAGCTTGTCTCAGCTGTACTAAGGGAAAGTAAAGCACTTTTAAAAATTTATTATGAAAAATTCCATACATATAAAAAAATAGAATATAATTCATCCTCCCCATCCTGCCCCAAACACACGTCTTGTTACCTAGCTTCAACAGTTACCAACACAAGGGCATTCTTATTTCCACCTTTGTCCGGTCCATACTCCATCCCCCAGGGGACTATTTTGAAGCAAAAGGAGAGGCATTTTGATCCATCTGTAATATAAATTTTTCAAGAGGGGATCATGGCACTTTGGCAGCTGAATGATGGTGCTATCTGAAATCCAAAAAGAGGGACAAGTCCAACCACTCCTCTGTATTATAAGATTGATATTCCTTCCTGGTGTTAAATTTTACATTGGAAGACCTCAGTTTCCTGATCAGCAAAACAAAGAAAATGGACTAAATTATAGGCAGTTGTGTAACAATAAAGTGAGACTGACTCTGAGTCAGGAGACCTGGCTCAGGAGTGCCAGCTCTGCCTCTTGCAAATTATATAATTTATAATAACTTATGTCAGCAAGTCACTTAACCTCTCTGAGCTTCTGGATCATCTATAAAAAACGATTTCATGGGACTTTGGTTGGAGTGAGTAAAACAATGTATTATGCACAGTTTTGTGAATTGGAAAACACTATATAAATTAGGTATTTTTGAGTTATTTAGTTAAGTACAAAATGACTCAGATTTGAGTCTGCGCATTAGGAAAACACTGATGGCTATTGACAGAAAAGGGGAAGCTGAGAGGCACAATTTAATCCAAACAGAAGATAAAACATAAGGGTAGATATAGGGTTAAATAAACCTCAGGTCCAAAGACCTATTTTAAATACATTTATTATGTTAATTAACAGGAAATAGTGACAAAAATCACATTACCTTTACTACAATAAATCTTTGCTCTGGCTTCTTCTCATCGTTATCCACCTACATTCAAAAACCATTTATTTTAAGTATATATTATGTGCTGGGCACTGTGTTGGGCACTGGGAATACAAAAAGTAATAGTAAAGGAGGCCTTCAAGACTTTTTTTTTTTTTAATTTTTTTTTCAACGTTTTATTTATTTTTGGGACAGAGAGAGACAGAGCATGAACAGGGGAGGGGCAGAGAGAGAGGGAGACACAGAATCGGAAACAGGCTCCAGGCTCTGAGCCATCAGCCCAGAGCCCGACGCGGGGCTCGAACTCACGGACCGCGAGATCGTGACCTGGCTGAAGTCGGACGCTTAACCGACTGCGCCACCCAGGCGCCCCAAAGACATTCTGATTAGGACCGGAGAGATGTTTATAAACAATCACAACGGAAAGTGATAAGAATTTAGGCTGTGACCACAGAGTTTGCGTAGAAATTATAGGGTGTGGTCAGATTCTGTTCTACTTTTAGGATATACATGCTTCCGTGTCACCAATAAACAGGTGATTCCTAAAGCCTTCATTATTAGCCTACCAAAGGAGAGGCTGTAGAGAGATTAAGCACTGAGCTTCTACACACAGAGGCTGGAGACAAAAGTGCTATCAAAAAAGACCAAGAGGGGCACCTGAGTGGCTAAGTAAAGTATCTGACTCTTGATCTCAGCTCAGGTCTTGATCTCAGGGTTCTGAGTTAAAAAACAAAACAGAAAACAAACAAGTATATTAAAGAGAAAGAAAAAATTGTATCAGTGGCTCAGAAGCTTAAAAAAATAAAATTTAAAAAAAAAGGGATTCTTTCCACAGATTGTCAGTATAGACACATAGGGCCAGGTAGATCAAAGAAAATGCTAGGTTCAGTGGAGATCAGTGATGATTTCCAAAGGTCAGTTTCAAAGTAAGGGTAGAATCCAAATAAAGGCTGGGCAAAGAGTGGCTGATGATGAAGTGGTAAAATCTGGTAAGAAAAGGTAGCTAGAAAATCAAATGGAGATTTTTCTCCCTACCCTCATCCACCCATTGAAAGATCTGCACACCTTTAGGCTATGGAGGCAGAAGCCCAGATAGAGGCTGAATAGTAATAATTAAAAGCTCTTATATGATGTTTAATATGTGCCAGGCACTATTCTAAGCACTTTACAAGTATTAGCTTGTTTAATATATGAGGCATAGAATGATTAAGTAATTGGTCCAAGGTCACCCAGCTAGTCAATGGAGCAAGATTTGAATCCCAACAGTCATCTTCAAATTTTGTGCTATTCAAATTGTACCTGAGTCATGACAGTTTTTGGAAGATGAAAACCTGCTTATGCTATGTCACAAAAGGCACTAGACCTTGACATTTCCCCTTTAGCTTACTCTAAGATAGATATCACCTATCACCCTAGAATCCAGTATATGATCAACTTGGATGCAAACAGCCCAAATGAAATTCCATTGACAAAGGGATCTAAGTATGGGTTTGTGTTGCCTGCGTCTCCCTTTTTGGACATGCTTTCTTGTCTGTCCATTTCCAGGGATGGTGCTACCAATAAATCAGGCACCAGTAACCTGGTGGTTTTT
Organism: Herpailurus yagouaroundi; assembly: GCF_014898765.1. Taxonomy (NCBI): domain Eukaryota; kingdom Metazoa; phylum Chordata; class Mammalia; order Carnivora; family Felidae; genus Herpailurus; species Herpailurus yagouaroundi. Next base: position 79,567 of record NW_024412707.1, on the reverse strand, counting down.
CTGAACAGTCATTCATTCAATAAATATTTGAGCATCAGTTCAGGTCCAGACATTGTGCTAGGTCCAGAAGTGAACAAGACATACAAGATCCCTGTTCTCTTAAAATGTCATTCTAGGGCGGGGCGGGGAAACAGGCTAGGAGGTCCTGGCGGGAGTAGGGTCAGCCAAGGACTGGGAGATTCAGAAAAGCTGCAGAATCCAGAGCAGATGAGGTCTTCAGGCCACGCCCGGAGGCGTTTGCATTTCACTTGTATCAATCAAGCGCTAATTAATGATGGCCACACTGCACCAGATTGTGGACTTCCTAGACCATTTACTCCTTCCGATATAACCTCCACAACCCCCCAATGCTGCCTGTCGAGTCTCCTGGCCACTCTGGGTCCCTTAACCTATCAGGCCACCTCGGGTCGAGGCCACCTCGTCCCTGTCTGCTGGTCACCTCAGCCCCCGCGGTCATCTCCTTCCAGAACCACTTCGACCCATTGGGCCTGTCCGCCCATCGGTATCCCTCAGGGCGGGTCCCCCTGAGCCCCTAGGCCGGCCAGGTCACCTCAGTGCCACGCCTCCATGGCCAGAGATTCGGCGTGTACGTTAATGCTTTGTTCCCAGAGCAGGTTTTCGAAATGCCGCTCCCTCTAGTCTCCAGCTGTTTTCCTGCCAGCGCGGGGAGAGCCGGCCGCGGCAGCGCCCCCGGCGGCGCACCGCAGCCCAGGAAGAAGGGAGTGGCCGCCACCACCACCGCCTCCTCCACCTCCCCCGCCTCCCCCGCCTCCTCCCGGAACGCGGGAGCGGCCGCGAGTGGCGCACGCCCCGACCGTCACGACCGTGCTCCTGATTGGCCGCGCCGGGCGACGACAAGGGGTGGGCCCAGGCGGCAGCTGGGAGCCGGAGCCCGCGCGTGCGCAGAGAGAGTGCGCTGAGCTGAGGGGGAGGTGGCCGGCCGCTTCTCCTGCGTCCGCCATTTTGTTGCTGTGGCTCTTGGGAACGGGCTCGGCAAAGCCGCCCCGGAGGCGCGACGCTTTTAGGAGTCCGGTTCTTTGCGTGGCGGCGGGTTTCGGTGCAGAGTCGTGGGGGGGGGGGGCGCGGAGTCGGCGCGTTCCAGGCCAGGAGTGACTGGAGGCACCCCGGTACTCCGGGCAGCCCGAGAACCCCGGGGCGGCCTCCGCTGCGGCTCGGCTTCGCCCGCCCCGACCTCGGGCTCTGCTCCGCATTCCCCGGGCCGGCTCCCTCCGTAAGGCGGCCCCGGAGCAGGCGGGGGCGGCGGAGGATGCTGCGGGCCCGGAGCCGAGAGGAAGGTGGCTCGGCCCTCTAAGCGCGCCTCGAGGTGTGCCAAGAGGCCCTTCCTTGGCCGCAAAGCCGTCTGTCGGGCAGAGGCGTCCAGAACAGAAGAGAGCCGCCGCCCCGACTCGCCGCAGAGCCCCGGCTCGACACCATGTCCTCCGCCAGGTTCGACTCCTCAGACCGCTCCGCCTGGTACATGGGGCCGGTGTCTCGCCAGGAGGCGCAGACCCGGCTCCAGGGCCAGCGCCACGGTATGTTCCTAGTTCGCGACTCCTCCACCTGCCCTGGGGATTATGTGCTGTCCGTGTCCGAGAACTCGCGGGTCTCCCACTACATCATCAACTCTCTGCCCAACCGCCGTTTTAAGATTGGGGACCAGGAATTTGACCACTTGCCGGCCCTGCTGGAGTTCTACAAGATCCACTACCTGGACACCACCACCCTAATCGAGCCCGCGCCCAGGTATGCGAGCGCCCGCGTCCTCGGGCGCACAGCCCACTCCGACCGCGGAGGAGAGTCGAGAATGGCAGGGGCTTGTCCGCTTGGGATCCATCGAAGAGTTGGGGGAGGGGGGTGCGGCGAGGGGCGATTGAACCCGTTTCACCCCATTCTGAACCCAATTATTTTCCAGAAGGCATTCTGAACGGAAAGCTAGTGTCAGGATCTGGGTCACTGAATGCGGGGATGCGTTTTAAACATGTTTAACGGTGGTTTGCATAGTTAAAATGCACGCTTTTTTTGCCCTTTGTCATATTATCTATTGGCTTATTCTACTACAGCAGAATGTTTTATTGTTGTTTTTAAACCTTTTTTGGACCACAGACTTATTTGAGAATCTCAAAGTAGTCGTGACTTTCCCCCCCTCCCTAAAAATGTCCGTACACTCAATTTTGCACACTGCTCAAGGTTCTTGCAACTCCCTGCTCCAGTTTTAGAACTCTTGGATTGCAGCCTTTGGAACAATCGACAAATGAAAATGCTTGAGCGTTCAGAAACAAAACCTTTAACTGTGAAACATCAGAACTATATGTTGATACCTTGGTGCCAGGTTTGAATTAATGCCAGACACCTTTTGTTTTATAATTACAGATTTTTTTTTTAATTACAGAAATTTTAAAATAAGGTGTATTGGTTTCATCTAGGACATATTTTTAAGTTTTTATTTTATAGTTTACTCCCAAGCTGGATCATTAATAGGTCAGAAATCAATCTGGTTAAATTCTAAGGAGGGATAAGGCTATAATGTTACTTACTAAAGGACAAATTTAGAGCAACACTTTCTTAATTCTATGCAAGTTTAGTTTCAGATATGCTTTTTGGATATTTCTGAGTCTAATGATTTAATATTAAGGTTAAGCACCCAAGGGCTCCTGGCTGGCTCAGTTTTTAAGCCACCAACTTCAGCTTTAGGTCATGATCTCATGGTTTGTGAGTTCAAGCCCTGCATCGGGTTCTGCTCTCACAGCACCCAGTCTGCTAAGGATCCGCTCTCCCTCTCTCTCTGCCTCTCCCCTGCCCCCCCAAAATAAATAAATAAAGTTAGGCCCCCAAAGTGACTCCCAGCATCAAGCATCCTCCTTTTCAAGTAAAGTGCATTGTTTTATTTGATTACTTGCTTTAATTTGTCTTTAGTATTTTCTCACTTTTATTTGAATTATGCCAAATTTGAACTGAAGAAATTGCCTAGAATTTTTATTTTAATAAAAGGTATTTTACTGCCCATTTTGCTTTTTGAACATCTGTTTAAAAAGGATAGGGTGCTGATACTGGTTTTTTGGAATGAAATGTTTCTGATTTTATAGATTCGCTGGCAAGATGTTGCTCTGAGCTTTAACCATTAAAAGCTATAATAATTAAGGAACCCCCACTGCATGCGTAAGTGTTGCTTCTGTGGAATAAGATAGAGAAGAAACAAAGCCATGACGGTATCATGACTGTAAGATTAACTGCTGAACCAAATGGACTTTAAAAACTGGGAGAAAGTGATTATAAATCAAATAGTGTATAATAAAGACCTAGGCACCAAGAATCTGATTAGTGAAATCTCCACGTCCCCAAAGATGCTGGCTATTAGAGTCAACTTTGAGCACAGTATAATTCTGATCTAAGGGGTTGGAGAGAATATTAGAACCAACTGTAATGAGATTTTTAATATGTTTAAGTGAATTCTCCAACTCATGGAGGTGAATTATGTCATTAATTTCAGGGATTTATTAAGCCGTGTTATGTGAAAGGCACTGTGCTTGCTTTGAGGTGACAGATACTATTAATACAGCTGTTTGAGAAAGTGTGAGTAAATGGTTGAATTCCCTCCTAGAGAGAAAAGGGAGTATGCTGCAGTGGCTTCCCATTACCAACAAAAACAACTCCGCATTTTTCATACATGTGTCTTCCCAGATACCAGACATAACTTTATGTTTTTGCTGCCTTTCCTCCTCCCTCTCCCCTACCTGTTCTTCCTTTAGTGCAGCCCCACTAGCCAACTGGGGCTATTGGCTCTTCCCTTGATTGCCTAACCCCCACTCCTCGCGTATTGAAATCTTAACTGCTGTTCTAGGCCCCTCAAATAATAAGCCCTCCCGCTTACACTGCAGCTTTAATTGTTTTTCCCTTCTCCCTCTTTTTGCTCTCTGCCCCACGCATGTTGCTGTAATTTAGTTTCTTGTTTTTCCTTGTGATCAGATGGTGATCACAATGCTGGTTGGATTAGATCCTGACTGGATTTACTTTCTTAATCTTTGGACTGTCCTTCAAGCTTGAAATTCGCCGATTTGGTTTAATGTGTTTTCAACCTTCAGAAAAAACTAGAGGTATCCTGTAAAGCCTTGACCAAAAGCAAGTCAGTTTAATGCCTCTTCACACCCAGGACCGCCCGGGTGGTTCAGATGGTTGAGCATCTGACTTCGGCTCAGGTCATGATCTTGTGGTTAGTGGGTTCGAGCCCTGTTGTCAGCATGGAGCCTGCTTCGAATCCTGTGTCCCCCTGTCTGTGGCCCTGACCCACGCATGAGCCTTCTCTCTGTTTCTCTTTAAAAAATAAACATTTTTTAAAAATGCCTCTTCACATCCAAACAAGATAAATAAAGTGGTTTAGTTATTTAGGCGTCAGAATTGAGCTTTTAAGGCCAAAGTTTCATGCCCCTTAGCTTTTTAATTTTCCTTAGTGAAAAATTATAACAGTATGACTTCCTCAGAATTTGAGGACTGGTCCTTGTTTCCTAGTCTGATCTTTTTTATTGGAATGTTCCTTAACATTTAGTTTTGTATTTTCAAATGTTTATGAGCATTATATGTCAGTGATAGAAGTTGAGAACAATGGATGGCAGACATACTTCTTCCATAATAGAACTTATATTTTAGTGGAAGAGACCAACTAAAAATTAGGAAAATAAATAAAATACAAGATTAATAAATGCTATGAAGGAAATGCAGCTGGGCAGAGAGAATATAATAGAAGAGACCTACCTGATGTAGTGTGGTCAGAGAAACACGATGTTAACTAAGGGTAGAGAAGAGGCAAGCCTTGGGAAGGCTTGGATTAAGAGAAGGGAAGAGCCTTCCAGTCATAGGGAAGAGCTTACACAAAGTCCAGAGGTGAAAAAGATAGGTTGGTAGTGGTGAGAGTTTTGTTGTTTTGTTTTATTTTGTTTTAGAGAGCTCAAACTGGGGAGAGGAACTGAGGGGGAGAGAGAGAATCTTAGGCAGACTCCATGCTGAGCCCGACACAGGGCTCCATCCCACGACCCTAGGATCATGACGTTAGCCAAAATCCAAAAGGGACTCTCAAAACTGACTGAGCCACCCAGGCACCCCGGGAGTATGGTGCTTAAATAAGGGGGTCCAATAAGAGTTATGAGATACAATGGTCAAGATAAGGAAATTAGATTTTAATTAAAGCACAGTGGGTCCCGTGGAAGGAATTTGAAGCAGGGGAGTCCTCTGGGGTTGTCACTGCTATTCAGGTGCAAAATGTTCATGGCTGATAACATATAGGTGTCATAGTTCATATAGACTGACTTGAGCTATGGCTTGGAGGTGCGTGTTTTGGAGTTAAGATTGAGTTGCTGATGGGAGGGGAGTGGGGAATGATGAGGAAAGAGAAAGGAAGAAACCAAAATGACTTGATACATTAGTAACTTTGTATCTTCTCAGTTTATCTTATTAATTCCTTTTTGTATTTGTGGTATTCCTGTGGTGGGTTTTAAATTAAATTTTGTTTTTAATTTAAGAAAAAAACCTCCAAAAGGTGTTATGTCTTGTCAGATGGCTTTTGTTGATTTTGAGTGACCTTAAAGGATTCTCTTTCAGCATGTGAGTGTACTTTTTATATTACAGTTGGTGAACAAAACCTTTGATGGTTTTCACCTCCAACTTATTTGAGTATAAACATTTTTAAGATTCTGTTCATTAAGTTATAGTTAGTATTCAGGTAAGTGCTAGTGCTTCTTAATTTAATGGAGGTGATTTCCAGTTTAACAACAGAATGTTTCAGAAGATTCCTGAGTGGATTGTTTAGATATGAAATATGTTTTCCTGTGGTTTAGAGACTGTGTTTTGTATAGCTTACTTTGCTTATAAAATCTCCAGTTCTTAGCTTATATAGCTATATGAAGGCTAGGAGAAAAATCCTGAAAAGTAAAGTTTTTTAATTGAGGCAAGTTGACCCTTAGAGAAAATATTTGATTTTCTCAACAGAGGTTGCATGTTACATGTATTTGGTAACATAGAACTAACATTGAATCAAAATAATCCCTGTCAAATTCTTGAGAAGATTACTGGTACTGGGATTTTTTAAAGGCAATTTCCATGCTATCTAATATGATAGAGTAGCTGGAAAAGGATGCCCAGCCTAGTCTGAGAGCCCAGAGGAGGGCCCTCCCACCTGTGAAGCAGAAGCCAAGCCTTGCATGGACCAGAGGATGCCATGGGCATCATGGTCACACCTCCTCCCACATCCCCTGTTCTAAATATTTGAGGGATCTAAAATCTGGACTTTTATAATTAGGATTGGGGGAGAAAGATTACCAGTAATTTTGATTAGCATAGAATTTGGCACCATGAATAAACCTTTGGTTTTCTTCTTACCAGTAGTTAACTCCTCTAAATTTGATTCAGATGAGATACAAGAACATTGTCATTATGCTGGGAGTGGAAGTTTGCCCGGTAAAGAGTTGTGACATGTAAAGTACTGGTAGGCATTTGATTTGTGATTTTTCTCTCTTAAGACTCAAATACAGAGATTTGTTTTTTTAACCTAAGATAGAATTTTTCTTTTGACTTGAAGAGTTGGACTAGATTATTTCTAGGTTTCCTTCAGGCTAAAATATTTTAGTTTTTCCTGATAAGTAAAAGGGAACAGTGCTGATTAGTGGGAGTTCAGATTATTTTAGAGTCTGAGCTAAGATCATACCACATAAGGTGGAGCCACTAGGCATGTGGCAACTAGTCTGGAATGACGTCCGAGAGCATGAGTGGAACAGTGGTAAACTGAAGAGGCTTGGAGAGCAAACCAAGTGGCATACAGGATTTCTTTGTATAACAGAATTAAACCAGATATAGGGAATTGGAGTGCTGAAGTTTTTGTGTTTTCAGAAGGAAAAAAAAAAAAAAAAGAATAGGGACAGTAATGGGAAATGCTTCTCTATGTCTTTGGCATTTTATTTTTATTAGCAGGAATTTCACTGTATTGAAGCCTACTCTATACCAAAACCCACTACTAGACTCAAGGCATATAATGGGAGTAAATCATGGTTTTAGCCCTTAAGAAGCTCAGTATATTGAACAAGTTAAAATAGAATACCATGGGAACTTAAAAGCAAGGATGATCAACTGGGGGGGGGGGGGGGTCAGGGAAGGCTTGAAAGAAGAGGTGAGAAGAGAAGAGAAGAGGTGGTGGCAGTGCCTGCTAGGGAAAGGCACAGTTGTAATTAATATGAGTGATGGGCAGTGAGGTAGAAAGGAAGAATAAATACTAAATTGTAAAAGGCCTCCTATGCTTTGTGAATAAATTTAACAGTGGGAGCTATCTAAAGTTTTTGATGGCTGGGTGACTCAGTAGAGCATCCGACTCTCAATCTCAAGGTCATGAGTTCAATCCCCACATTGGGCATGGAGCCTACTTAAAAAATAAAATAAAGTTGTTTTGGGTTTTTTGTTTTTAATGTTTGTTTATTCTTGAGAGAGAGAGAGAGCACGCAAGCATGAGTGGGGGAGGTGCAGAGAGAAGAGAATTGCCATGGCCAGTTTTACTTTTTAGAAACTGCTCTGGTGTGAGACTGGGTAGGGAGAGAGTCTAGGATGTGGAACTAATGAAGGCCTGTTACAGGAGAAGGGATTGTGAAAAGCTGAACTCTAAGACATTTGGGACTATAAAGTGGAAACTAACAGTTGTTGCTGGGCAATTGCATGTAGAAGGTGAGGGAAGAGGTATGACTTCAAGAATGATTCAGTGGTGTCTTTAATTGAGAGAATAGAAGAGAATTGATCAGGGTGAGGGGGGATGATTGTTTTCAGCAGGGAGAATCTTTTTGAGATGTGTACTGGAAGCCAGGTTTAGCAATCTGATGGGCTTGTTATTGAGAAGAGAATTGGGGGCTAAATGTAGATTTGGGAGTCTAAATTTAGGGAATCCACAGAGTGAACAGAAGAGGAGCTGTGGAAGGGAGTGGAGAGGCAGCCACAGGCATAGAGAGCTATAAATGATGCTGTGAATGTCTAGGGGTGGAAGGGTGAGGTTCTCAGTATTCAGTGCTTGTTTCGCTAGAGAGGTTCTTAGCCAGTCTTCTTAGAATTGTTTTTCTTACCTATTTTGTTTAGTTTTCCAACTTTTTACTATGAAATATTTCTGTACATAAGAGAATATGTACATGTATATAATAAGAAAAATCTTCAAAACCCATTTGATTGACTCCTTTAATATTTTTTTAACGTTTATTTATTTTTTTGAGAGACAGAGTGTGAGCGGGGAGGGGCAGAGAGAGGGGGAGACACAGAATCTGAAGCAGCCCCAGGCTCTGAGCTGTCAGCACAGAGCTCAATGTGGGGCTTGAAATCTGAGACTGAGATTGTGACCTGAGCCAAAGTCAGATGCTTTACCAACTGAGCCACCCAGGCGCCCCCGTGTGACTCCTTTAAAAAACTAGATTACCAGTACCTTTGAAACTCTCCTCCCAGAAGTTGTATTGCTTTTGCATGAAGAAAGAAATTTTAACCTTAGAGGTTATTAACAGTCAGGCTTAAAAAAAATGTTTTATCTGTGCTTTATACATGAAGCTGAGATGCTTTTAATCTAAAGGAGAGGGGGTTCATTGACATTAGATAAGAAGAGGCAATTTCCAGTTAGTCATCCAGGGCCTTCTTATTCAATATGCTATAGGCTATATAAGTCAGGGAGAAGCATGGGTCTAAGTGTGTTTGAATGGGATTGGGAAACTCTTTACATATAAAATTTAAAGAAGAGTTGAAAGCTGCTCTTTTACAGTTTTGATCAAGGAATAAATCAAAATGATTGAGAAACAGTGAATTGTTCCAATTTTATGTTATGTTTAGGCTGTGGGGCCTAATAGAAAGGGCAAGATAAGCTGTCCTGTCATCACGGTTTCATGTCTACAGTGGAACTAATGTGTAATTTGCAGGAAATTTTGATGAATATATGAGTTTGAGGATGTGGGGTGGAAGACTTTGAATTTATGTCAGGCACATGGCTGGGAGATTGATTTGGTGTCTAATTTAAGATCTGTGCATGTGCTGAATCAGGAGACGAGCCCCATGGTCACTATAGCAATAATAATGGTGGAGAAAGTAGAAACTATCTTCCATCTCTGTCAGATTTGCATGTATCCCCCTCGCCAGAGAAGTATTAAAAGATGAAAACACTCTCTGCTCTTTTAACCAAGTAATCTAGCCAAAGAATCAGCAAACTTTAAGGGGCCAGATAGTAAATATTTTAAGCTTTTTAATTTTTATTTTAATGTTTATTTTTTTATTATTTAAAAAAATTTTTTTAATGTATATTTATTTTTGAGACAGAGAGACAGAGCATGAACAGGGGAGGGGCAGAGAGAGAGGGAGACACAGAATCTGAAACAGGCTCCAGGCTCTGAGCTGTCAGCACAGAGCCCGACGTGGGGCTCGAACTCACGGACCGTGAGATCATGACCTGAGCCGAAGTCAGGCGCTTAACCGACTGAGCCACCCAGGCGCCCCTAATGTTTATTTTTTGAGAGAGAGATTGACAGAGTGTGAGCAGGGGAGGGGCAGAGAGAGAGAGGAAGACACAGAATCCGAAGCAGGCTCCAGGCTCTGAGCTGTCAGCACAGAGCCCGACGCAGGGCTCGAACCCACAAACCGTGAGATCATGACCCGAGCTGAAGTTGGGCACTCAACCAACTGAGCCACCCACGCACCCAAAATATGTTAAGCTTTGTAGGCCATATAGTTTCTGTCACAGTTTCTCAACTATGCCCTTAGAGCACAAAAGTAGTCATACACAATACTTAAAAGAATGAGTTTGTCTCATTTATTTAAAAAAAATACAGTAGACTGAATGGCACAGAGGCCATAGTTTGTAGGTCCCTAGGCCAGACTCAGTTTTTGTATAGTGTACTGAAGCTAAGAATGGTTATTGTATTTTCCAAAAGTTGTATTAAAAAAGAATATACGACATAGAATATACGACATAGGCCTGCAAAGCCTTAAACATGTACCAACGGTTTACAGAAATTCCTCAACGTCAAGGGCCTTGCCAGCAAAGCTCCTGGGCTGTACTTAAAGGAATGAGCAGCGTGCCCCGTGAGGTGTGGAGAGGCTGGGGGAGTGTTTGAACTCTTGGGCTTCTAGTCTTTTTCTGATACAGAACCAAAATATGTAAGCCTGTCTTCAACAAAATCTTTCAACTTCAAAGGGAGCTAGTCTTCAGCTTTTATTCGTTCATCACCTCCTTGCTTGTTCTGCCCCCTAACAGAACTCACTCTTTCCTTTGAATACTCCTTGACCCTATCAACTACTGTCATGACCCACAGTAATTACACGTTGTGCTTTGGTTGCCTTCTAGTCTCTGCCTATATTAAATCGGCAGTCTTTTAAGAGCAAGAACTTGGTTTTAATACATTGTTTGTCTCCCAAGTTCTTAGTACATAGTAAGTCCAGTGGATACCTACGTAGATGAATTTGATTAATGTTAATCCCCACTGAAGCTATATTAGTGTCCTCACAGTTTGTGTTGTAGAACTAACTGCTTTTAACTTTTAAGTACACAGACAATGAAAATACCCTTGGAGGGGGTCTGATTTGGAACTGATTGTGTTTTTAGTAAAGGTATATGAGATTTATGTAGTACCACCCAGACTTCACAGATTGGCTGTGGCCTTTGAAATAGAAGCAGGGTGTACCTTAAAGAGGGTGGGGGTGGGGAGCTAATTGGATGCTCAGTAACAGCCAGGAACTGTCGTGCATGTTTCACATACAATCCGACATTGATTCCCATACACTCAAAAGATGCAGGGTTTGTTCCTGAGGCTGACTAGCTTAGAGGTTATGAGTGAGGACTCTAGAACAAGACTGCCTGAGTACAAATCTAACCCTGAGTTGGCATTGGCTTCCTCATCTGTAAAATGGGGATACTCACAGAATTGACGAGAGGATTAAATAATTTAAAGTTTATATAGACTGCAAATAGTGCCTGGCATAGGTAATAAATGTCAGCTCTATTACTGTTGCTGCTCCTGCAGCTACTCCTGCTGTCTCCTAATCACCGTTGTGTAGTATATTGATTACTGTTAATTCAGTAGTCCGCATACTATATTAAGCAAGTCATTTACGTTAAAAAAGAAACAAGTTTGGGGGGTGCCCGGGTGGCTCAGTCTGTTGAGTGTCCAACTCTTGGTTTCGACTCAGGTCATAATCTCACAGTTCGTGAGTTCAAGCCCTGAGTAGGACTCTGGGCTGAAAGTATGGAGCCTGTTTCAGATTCTCTCTCCCTCTCTGCCCCTCCTTGGCTTGCTCTCTCTCTCTCAATAAATAAATAAATGAACATAAAAAATGTAAGTTTTGCCAAATTATGAAGACTGCCTTTTGAAAAGTAGTGTGGCAGTGTGTACCAAGGGCCATGAAAATGCCCATGTTTTTTAATCGGAAATCTAGGCTTTACAACAATCTAGTATGGAGAAAATAGTTCAAAAGACTTCATGATGTTGGTGATCAAATAGGGAGAAAGAAAAACTAAGTATCCAAAAACACGGGGATGCTAAGTTGTTGCAAGCTCACAGAATGAAATGGTGCCCTGCCATAAAAGTAATCCTGTAGATCAGTGATATGGGAAACACCTGTAGTGTGATATTAGGCAGAAAAACTGCCACGGGCATACACAAGACTCTTTTAAGAAATAAACTTGGCCAGTGGGAGGGGGTAAAAAGAAAAGGAGAATTGTACCTATCATAATAGGGCAGGAACTGTGGGATTTTTAAAAATTTATTATTATTTTTTAAGTTAATTTATTTTGAGAAAGAAAGGGAACATGCAAGCGGGAGAGGGTCAGAAAGAGAGGGAGAGAGAGAATCCCAAGCAAGCTCCCCCCTGTCAATGTGGAGCCTGAACTCCCTAACTGAGATCACAACCTGAGCTGAAACCAAGAGTTGGATGCATGCAGTTGACATGTGATTTAACAAGATGTATTGAGGATGCTAAACTTCTGTTGCAATACAAACTACAGAACATAGGGGCGCCTGGGTGGCTCAGTCGGTTGAGCGGCCAACTTCGGCTCAGGTCATGATCTTGTGGCTCACGAGTTCCAGCCCCGCATCTGGCTCTGTGCTGACAGCTCGGAGCCTGGAGCCTGTTTCGGATTCTGTGTGTGTCTCTCTCTCTGCCCCCCTAACCCACTCGCATTCTGTCTTTGTCTCTCTCAAAAATAAATAAACGTTAAAAAATAAAATAAAATAAAACAAACTGCAGAACATAAAACAGTGTGATAAAATTTCTTAACTAAGAATATAGCAAGGAAAAAATTCATCATAGAGGAGAATGATTTATTTAAAAGTTTGACAAACACTGGTATAGAGTAATATCTTTCCCTTAAGAGTAATGTTCTTTCTCTCTTAAGGTATCCGAGCCCACCAATGGGATCTGTATCAGCACCCAACCTGCCTACAGCAGAAGAAAATCTGGAATACGTACGGACTCTCTATGATTTTCCTGGGAATGATGCCGAAGACCTGCCCTTTAAAAAGGGTGAGATCCTGGTGATAATAGAGAAGCCTGAAGAACAGTGGTGGAGTGCCCGGAACAAGGATGGCCGAATTGGGATGATTCCTGTCCCTTATGTTGAAAAGCTTGTGAGGTCCTCACCACATGGAAAGCACGGGAATAGGAATTCCAACAGTTATGGAATCCCAGAACCGGCTCATGCATATGCTCAACCTCAGACCACAACTCCTCTACCTGCAGTTTCCAGTACTCCTGGAGCAGCGATCAACCCTTTGCCATCCACACAGAATGGACCTGTCTTTGCAAAAGCCATCCAGAAAAGAGTACCCTGTGCTTATGACAAGACCGCCTTGGCATTAGAGGTAAAATTTACAAGGCTGGTTTTTTGGGTCTTTTAACAGTTCGGTTTTCATTTTCAGTTGTAATTTCATTTCTGCAAAGTAATGACTGCTGATTTAAGGTTCTGTTCAGGGGAATAAGAGAACTGGGTGATTTTGGAAGATCCACTATGAGTGTCCCATGTGACTCTTTTGTCCTTTCCCATTCTTTGTTTCTCCCAAGGTGTAGTCTCTCCTAGGTTTAGTTTCACAGTAGTTGGTGTTCTTTCCAATAAGGAAAGATGATGGTTTAATAAACACTCATGACCTAGAGACAAAATAAGCATACAGATAGATATGTAGCTATTTGTACAGTTCTATGTTTCCCTAACATTGTGACTGACTGAGGAGAAATATGATAAATGTCTTAGAATTCCTCTTTGGCTAGGCAGAGAAATGTTTACAATATCTCAGATCTTACTTAGTAGAGATTTTGTAAATTACAGTAGCATGAAATAGAACTTGAACTTTTTTTTCTTCTCTTTTTTTTTTTTTTTTAAAGTAGGCTCCTTGCCCAATGTGGGGCTTGAATTCATGACCCTGATTAAGAGTCACATGCTATACTGACTGAGCCAGCCAGGTGCCCCAGAACTTGAACATTTTAATTATCAAGTCATATTCTTTAAACCAAACATTAACTGCCTTAAAAAAAAAAAAAAAAGCTTTGGGGTTCCTAGGTGGCTCAATAGGTTAGGCATCCAGCTCTGGTTCAGGTCATGATCTTGTAGTTCATGGGTTCAGGCCCCACATTGGGCTCTGCACTGACAGTGTGGAGAGCCTGCTTGGAATTCTCTATCTTTCCCTTTCTCTCTGCCCCTTCCCCACCCACTCTTTGTCTCTCTCAAAAATAAACTTTAGGGGTGGGGGGGGAGGGGTGGTGTGTGTGCCTGGGTGGCTCATTCAGTTAAGCATCCAACTCTGGTTTGAGCCCTGCATCAGACTCTGTGCTGGCAGTGTGGGGCCTGCTTGGGATTCTCTCCCTCTCTTTCTGCCTCTCCCCTGCTCATGATCTCTTTCTCTCTCTCAAAATAAATAAAGTTGAAAAAAATTTAAAAACAGACTCTTCAATGCTTAGCAAAAAGTCTTGAAGACTGTTGTTGATAAGCCAGTTGAGGGTATAAAACTACGTATTACAGGAGGTAGAAGTTTAATGAGACATTTGATACACCTGGAGTGACCATAAATGAGCACAAACCCCAGGGGAAGAACAGAAGGATTTGAAAAATAGGAATTTCTTAAAATTCCTATTTTTAGGGCAGTCCCGTATATTTTTCGTGTTATTTTTCACTGAGGTATAAAATGCACATAGCAAGATGGGCCCTAAATGTTAACATACCAGAACATGGAATTTGGTGCCATAAATCCTAGCTCTTTTATTTATTGGTAAGTTGTGAAAATGCTTTATGAGCGACAAACTATAAGGTAATCATTATAATATAATTAGTTAAATACTCTTTCTTAGTATTATCAAATGCATGTATGTTTGAGAAACTAGAATTAAGCTAGTGATTGTTCTTTGTGTGTTCACCCCAAGGTCAGAGTAGAGCAGGGTTGGGGGACAGCCCTGGTGCATAACAGAAGGATGAAGTAATGGAGCCTGTTGATTCAAAAAAGCAGAACTTAACCCACAGAACAGCCTGCTTACAGATAAAAGCTAGCATTGATTTGTTCTGTGATTTTTTCCATTGGTAATCCTCAGTTTCTCTGGACCAGCAGTAATGTCTGACTGAACTACACCTAAAGGTTTATTTCAGAGTCTGATGACTTCTCCCTCTCATGTTGGCTTTTAAGAAGGAGTGAGCATCTGAGGCTTGTGGCAGGGACCAGGTCTGGGGAGGACCCACATGCTTTCACGCTTCCTGGTAGAAGAACAGGAAAGAAACCAGACTGAATCCTGTAGGCCTTCCAGCTTTCTCATCCCCACACAGACCTGCCCCTGCACAGGTACACGCCTCTGGCCTAGTTCACACGTCAGCACCCTAAAATTATGTAGGGTGTTCTGGGCTCTAAACGCTTTCCAGTTTGCACAGTGATTTCTGCCTTTTGAGGCATTTTCACATCTGTTGTCTCATCATAGGAGTAGAGAGCTAGAATTCAGAGTTGGTGTGACTCGCATGTGTTAGACACATTGGGATTGAAGCACCCAGTCAGAATTCCAAGAGCTCCATAGAGGAAGTCAAGAATTGGCCTCTTACCTGAGCTAGGGTTTAAAGCCTCACTCCATTTAGGCCACCTCCCTGTTGACCTTTAGCTCTAAGATGTACATGCATTTTAGAAGCCCATACCTCCTGTGTATTATTGCCTGGAGTGTGCATAGGGGGCTTGTAGAATGCAAGACCAGGTACTATAATGGGGATCATTTAGAGCTTAGTGAGCGGATACCAGGGTAGGTGCCTTAGACCAGGATGAGGTGACAGCCTAGTTAACGATGTGTATTTTAAGATAGCCCACATACTTGGCCATTATGCAGCTCTTCTTGTCTCTCAGACCCCAAAGAGAGGTCTCTACACCTGAGCTGCCTCGTGACACTACCCCAGCTGTGTAAGCCTCATCAAAGGCTTGCTTTGGTGCTTCACTGAGAGAGTGTAAGGGGGACCTGAGAAATAAACCTTTGCTAAATTCCATTTAATTATATTTCTCATTCTATGTATTTAAACGAGACTTTTGGCTATAGCATAAGTAAATAGTTCTTTGAGTTACGTTATGTTCTAAAACTTAGTGCTTGTCTGATCTTGTTAAAAACAACTCTCTTGAGACTTTTGCAATTAGGTTACCAGGAAAAGTATTAAAATAAGAAAGGTGAGACAAGTAGGACAAAATGTGCCAGTAATTGAAGCTTCTTTATTTCCCTTGATAGTATTACCGAGAACAATGAGGGCTTAGGTGAACTTTATTTCGTGAATTATTTCATGTGTTTTTTCATAAAACTTGATTTTCAAAAGAACATTCATGCAAGTAAAGAGATATTTTAAAACAGGTTTGTGTTGGGGCACCTGGGTGGCGCAGTCGGTTAAGCGTCCGACTTCAGCCAGGTCACGATCTCGCGGTCCGGGAGTTCGAGCCCCG
>NW_024412707.1:48591-58641 GCF_014898765.1 Herpailurus yagouaroundi | reverse complement strand
CCTGCTTGAGCTCTCACTCTCAAAAATAAATAAACCTTAAAAGAAAAATGCCACTGTATATGGAATTCCGCGGGTTTTTTTAGTTTTTTGTTTGTTTGTTTGTTTTTAAATAATCTTTACACCCAACATGGGGCTCAAACACACAACCCTGAGACCAAGACTCGTATGCTCTACCAACTGAGCCAGCCAGGCATCCCTAAGTGAAATTGCATTCTTAATTGTTCATTACTGATTTATAGAAACACAAGTGATATTTGTGTGTTGATGTTGTACCCTGCAACTTTGCTGAATTTTATTAGCTCTAATAGCTTTCTTGTGGAATCTTTGGAATTTTCTATATATAGGACTTTCTTCTCATCTACAAAAGGAGATAGTTTTACTTCTTCCCCTCCATAGCCCACATTCTCTTGCATCACAGGATACTGGTCTGTGATACCTTTAACCCTTGGCCTATCTTAAATCCCTATGTTTGCATAAGAAGTGTTAACTGGTAAGCAGCCCTCCTAAATCAAGATGCTGCCCTGAAGGATAATGGGAATTTCAAAGAAGAAAATAAGTCTTCAGTATTAAAAACCAGTAAATATCATCAGTTGTAGGAGAGAATACATGCGACTACTTGACTACTACTCAGGGCACATGGACAAGGAGGGTTGCAGCCCTTAAAAGCCTCTCCAGTTCTGGTAGCTTTGATTCAGGTACTGGTGCACAGAGAACATAAAGGTAGCTGTTAAAACAGGTGAAGACCCCAGGCAGCTCCATGAGGGCAGGCGTGTTGTCTGCTTTGTTCTCCGTTGTATTCCTGGCACAATAATAATCACTAGTTGTTGAACAAGTAAATGAATGCAAGCCACAACTAGTGGGATTAAACTGCCTGGTGGTTGTAGGATGTGGGTTTTTGTTGTGTTTTATACCTTTTTTGGGTTATAGACCCCTTTTAGAATCTGATGAAAGCTTTCTCCAGGAAAACTGTACATTAATGCACTTACATACAATTCCGCATATACTTTCAGGATGTTTTTTGATATCTGAGACACCCAAGTTAGAACTTCTGATTCCATTGTAACCCATTGTGCTTCTGATCTTACTTTTTGGTAACCTGAGTGTACAGTCTGAAAATAACTGAACTGAGGAAGCAGAAAGCTGCTGTGGTAGCCAGTGCTTGGGCCCTCCAGCTCTTTGGCTACTCTTGGAATCAAGTGCCAGAAGTCAGGCATTAGAGTTATTTCCAGAGCCCTTCTGTTAATGCTCTGGACAAGTAGACCTATAGGAAACTATTTCCAGCACCAGGAAGTGTCCTCTTGCCTTCTTGCATGGTCCTCACCAGACACAAAGAATGGGACTGAATAGTGTCCTTCCGATGTGTGGCAGTTCTAATAATTATTAGGATTGTCATAGGTGACATTCCTAGTAAGGTTGATGCATAAGGTATGTGTGTCTTCTTGATCTGATAGAGTTAGCCACGTCTTCAAGTACAGTTCTTGAACTGAGTTGATACCACCAACTTCGAGATTGATCTGCTCTCTGAAGTGAGTGGTTCTTTGGGCTCCATCTTTCTGCTGTGAAGCCGAAAGAAGGGCACTGTACCAGAATCAGGAGTGATGAGAGCAGCAGCAAGATGGCATATTAGGATCTGAGCCCAGTCTTCAGTGGAGCCATGAAGAAGCTGGTCCATAGCCAGGCCTGTAATTGTGGGCAGCAGGCAGCATAACATAGCCAGGGCATCTTTTCTATATTGGTGTTCTGGGGCTTGTTCCCCTTGTGAAGGGCCTCGGACTGAGCTAGAACCAGCATGAGAAATGACATGCTGTGTTTTGACATGTGAGAGCTCCTGCAAGGCCAGAATGACGCATTAATGGTCAGGTGGCCATCAGATGTCCCTCACCCATTCTCTCTTCCTAACCTGAAACTTGACTTCTCTCTATTGGTCAAGGTTCCCTGGGTCAAAACAGTAGATCCTCCTGTTCTCCGCAGCATGGACTCAGTGCAGTTTTTCTTCCACTTGTTGCTTTTTTTTCCTTTCACTTTCCTTTTTTCTTTTTCTTTTTTTTTCCTTAGAGTGTGTGTGTGAGAGAGAGAGTGTGTGTGTGTGAGAGGGGAGGGGAGGGAGAATGAATCTTAGGCACAATCCACACTCTGGGTGGAGCCCAACACTGCTCAATCCCACGACCATGAGATCATGACCTGAGCTGAAATCAAGAGTCAGATGCTCAACCGACTGAACCATCCAGGCACCCACACCACCACTTGCTGTTTTTTATACTGTTTATTCTCTAACAAACATTCATTGAGCATCTACCATATCTGAACAGTAGATTATTTATTTTCTATACCACAGTGAAGACAGAGGTTCCTTGAGGATGGGAACTGAGCTACAATAGATCTGTAGTAAATCTTATTAAATTGATGATGTAGAATGGTGTGGTAAGTATTCTGTAAAGACTTGTCAAAATCGCAAGTTAATTAGAAAGCATGAGGTTTCAATGTTCTTGGCAGTTTTGAGTACTTGACTCACCTTCACCTTCCCATTGTCTTCTTCAGCTGCTTGGTGTCCATCACAGTAACCTGGTAGACCCCCACTTTTCACGCCTGCCCCTCATCTTCTCTCATTCTGATATGGCATCTTTCCCATACCATCATCAGTTTGGGGAGGACCCTTGTTACTAACAAGGTTGAAAACCCACCTTAATACAGTTCTTCTCCATACTGATTCCAGTTCTTCCCAGAGTGCTTCCAGCTGGGAACATGAGCATAAGTGTGGGGGTTGGATTCTATTCTGGAATCCCCACTCTGATAACTGCTACCATTTACTTAGATGAGTGGCCTGGTTAACAATTCCCCTATAGTACTTCCTCTGATTATTACAAGAACCTGTCAAAGTCAGAAGGAAACTGAGACTTGGACAGCTTGAGCATTCTGCTACAGACATATAGACACTGGAAGTGGCAGATGCAGTGCATCAGTCCAGTTCTGCCCTATTCCCAAGTACGTAGCATAAGCCACCACAGTGCTACTTTGTACCTGTTTTAGGCATTCAGGGCATTGCTTACATCCTGTTATTGTTGATCTTAGACCTTAGTTTTAGGTAGGTCTAATATTCAAGATGCATCATATGTATCCTGAATACACAATATAGAACCTAGCCCAGTTCTCTGAGCAGAATAAATGCTCCATCTACAGTGGCCTAGAGAGACTTCCTGCTCTCATTGTCTGCGTGTGCAGCTCTATAAGGTAGTTATGAGGGGACTTGGATTGTCCTTGGGATTTGATTTTGATCAGGGTTGCTTACATGTCTTCAAACTGGAAGAAGAGAGGAAGTCCAAGGTTTCTTAGGACCAGCTTGTCAATAGCATCTTAAGATGTGCAGTTGTAGAATTGCATTTACATCATGTCCTTGCATCTGTCCTACAGTCAATATCTGAGGAAGAGCTTGGCAAGTTTGAGAAACTGAAAGAAAGCCAATGTGGTTGGTCGGGGGGAGGGTGGAGGCAGTGCAGAAAGCCATGAAACGAGGTCAGAGATGGGAAGAGTCAAGCCAGATTAAGCAGAGCCTCGAAGACTGGAGTATGGATGTTGCTCTTGTGCAGAGAAAAGGTGTTAGGGGTTTAAAAGGCAGAGCAGTGACCCACTTATCTTTATATTTTTTAAAGGTCTGTCTTTTGCCTTTAGGCCCTTGTGCTTGTTACTCCAGCACCTTGCTTCTCTGCTTGGCCATCTATCCCCAGCAGGTGGGGGACATCATCCAATAATTTTCTCTTCTCTCTTTAACCTTGATTCTGCAGACTTCTCCAGAAAGTAGTTTACAAGAGACCTGTGACTTGGAGTGCAAAATGAGCAAAACAAGTTTCCTCCTTCAGAAAGTGCCATGTGGTGTGTGTTAGGGGTGAGGAGGTGACTGTGGAAGCCTCCTTGGGCAAGTCTGCCAAAAATCTGGAAAACAAGGCACCTGACCCGACCTGACAGAGCCTTGCTTTCCACAAATGCCAGATGGGAAGTACCCACCTGATAGTGGGGTTATTTTATAGAATACCACAGAAAAGGAGGGCTAAGCAGCAGGAAGTGAGAAGGGTGGGTGAAGTCTCCCACTTCAGGTGCCATAGAGCATCAGAGGTAACACCTGGACTTGTGCTATTGACTTTGGACTGTCAGGTGTTCCTTGGTAAAATGGTGGTAGCAGTAGTCATTGTCGTAGGTAGGGTCTGGCTGTAGAAGAGCAGGGTGATTGGGAGTTGGGCTGATTGGGCTGGGGTGACATGAGATGACAAGCCAGATCAGGGCAGGATGGCTACACTGGTAGAGCCAGGTAGTGAGAGGCTGGGGGAACCAGGGAGGGGGCCTTAGCTGGAGGGGTGGACTCACCCAAGATGTGAGAGAGGGCTGCCCCAGGCCAGGTTTTCAGGAAGGTGAGGCCTCGTTTCCTTTCACATTTATCAAATATCAGCTAAGGCGGGCTAAGATTACAAACTTCAGGCAAAATGTAAGCTCTCTGGGCATCTGGAGTGCAGTTGAAGATAGGGAAGACATAGATAAAATAACAAAATTCCAGAGTATTTTTTGCAGGACGTCAAATGAGTGGAGCAAATAAAAACTTCAGTCACAGGGCCCAACATCTGCCAACAGCCTTTAGCCCCAAACTGTAACTTTGTTTCTTTCCAGTTTCAGCTCATTCTTGCCTTAGCCTTTTTTTTTCTTTTAACATCTTGGCAGAGTCAGATCTGGCTCTGAGTGCCAGCCTACTTACAGACTGCCCAGGTGCCCTAGGGCCATCGTCCCTTTGTACAGCAGAGTCCACCTGGGCGTTTCTTCACCTGGTCCCCATCCCTTTCTTCACCAGATCCTCTCTGCAGGTATATACCCACACATCCTCTTACTTGTCCTTGCCTTTCTGTGTATTTATTTTAATACATTCATTATATTTTTTGTTTGTGGTAATTAACAATAACTAGAAGTTCATTTAGAATGATGTCTGGGGCACCTGGGTGGCCCAGTCAGTTAAGCGTCCGACTTCAGCTCTGGTCATGATCTCGCAGTTCATGGGTTCAAGCCCTGCATCAGGCTCTGTGCTGACAGCTCAGAGCCTGGAGCCTGCTTCATATTCTGTGTCTCCTTCTCTCTCTGCCCCTCCCCATTTATGCTCTATCTCTGTCGCTCTCTCTTTAAAAAGTAAACATTAAAAGAATTTTTTTTTTTAATTTTTTTTTTTCAACGTTTATTTATTTTTGGGACAGAGAGAGACAGAGCATGAACAGGGGAGGGGCAGAGAGAGAGGGAGACACAGAATCGGAAACAGGCTCCAGGCTCTGAGCCATCAGCCCAGAGCCCGACGCGGGGCTCGAACTCCCGGACCGCGAGATCGTGACCTGGCTGAAGTCGGACGCTTAACCGACTGCGCCACCCAGGCGCCCCAAAAGAATTTTTTTTTTAATGATGTCAATAGTTTTCTATCCATGAGTTTTCATATCTTTCCTATTTCATTATTTGAAAAATAGATCTGTTTTCTTAGGTGAAAAGGAGATAAGGGAAGAATGTTGTGTGTGAGTGAGAAAGGCCAGGCGGTGAAGCTCCTCATCTCGTTGGCCTCATTGTGCTCCAGACATGAGACAGCAGGTTCCTGTACTGAAAGGCTCAAAGAGGGCAAGGTTCTAGAGCAGGTGCAGTACAAGTTTGAGGAAATTGGGAAATGTGGTCTGTCGGTAGGGGTCTAGATTTGTAGCATCTTAGTAGCTCCTGCCTGCAGAAGCTCTCTGCTTACCTAGACCTGATTTTAACTTGCGGGTTCACTTTCATTATTGTATGTTTGTGCTTAAACATTATAATTTTTTAATGGAGTAAGATGATAAGATTGAACATAAACCATTTTTCCAGATTTCCATCGACTTCAGCTTCCAGCTACATGATTTCTGTAACGTCTCTACTATAACTCAAGGTTCTCATTCACATTAGAACTTACTTATACACAGATCTGAAGATTTTCATTATTAGAAATAATCATAATTAGGGTTTTCCCTTTTCATGACCTCTGTATGGTAGGAGAAGGGTATACAAATTATAAAACTAAATCCTTGGTCCACTTCATAGAATATGAAATTTTTCATAATTATCAGAAACATTTGGGGCACCTGGGTAGCTCAGTTGGTTGAGCGTCTGACTTCAGGTCATGATCTCTCAGTCTGTCAGTTCAAGCCCCGTGTCAGGCTCTGTGCTGACAGCTCAGAGCCTGGAGCCTGTTTCGGATTCTGTGTCTCCCTCTCTCTCTGCCCCTCCCCAACTCATGCTCTGTCTCTCTGTCAAAAATAAATAAACATTTAAAAAAATTAAAAAAAATAGGGGCGCCTGGGTGGTGCAGTCGGTTAAGCGTCCGACTTCAGCCAGGTCACGATCTCACGGTCTGTGAGTTCGAGTCCCGCGTCAGGCTCTGGGCTGATGGCTCGGAGCCTGGAGCCTGTTTCCGATTCTGTGTCTCCCTCTCTCTCTGCCCCTCCCCCGTTCATGCTCTGTCTCTCTCTCTCCCAAAAATAAATAAAAATGTTGAAAAAAAAATTAAAAAAAAAATTAAAAAAATAAACATTTGTATGATTATCCTAGCTATGAATAAAAATGACATTTCTCAGAGCTCCTGGGTGCTCAGTTGGTTAGGTGTCTGACTCTTGTTCTGCTCAGGTCATGATCTCACGGTTCATGGGATCACACCCCACATTGGGCTCTGTACTGCATGGAACCTCTTGGAATTCTGTCTGTCTCTCCCTTTACCCCTCTACCCCTCTCCCCCCCTCACATGCACTCTCTCTCTTTCAAAATAAACATTAAAAATTTTTTCTGTTATCCATAAGTTAAAATATTATGACTTGGAGAAAGTAATTTTGGACTCCAAGCACTAATCATAAAACAGTCTATATATTCAGAAGTCTTTAGTATGTCTCAAATATTTTAAAACTTAATTTTTATTATTAAATCAATTTACTCTCCCTCAAATTATTTCCTTTTAAGGCAAAGCCAAAGAAAACCAGTCTTTTCAGTTGTAACTTTTTTCCACTATTTTAAAACTTAATTTTTTTTTTTTTTTTAATTAGGCCCCACACCCAATGAGGGGCTTGAATTCATGACCCTGAGATCAAGAGTCACATGCTCTACCAACTGAGCCTGGCAGGCAGGCAGGCGCGCACGCGCGCGCACACACACACACACACACACACACACACACACACACACACCCACCCTCACCCTCACCCTCGCCCCTCACAACTTAATTGAAAAAAATTTTTCTCTTAATGTTTTTGTTTATTTGTTTGAGAGCACACACATGCAAGGGGGGAGGGGTGGGACTAATAGGATCTGAGTCCGACTCTGTACTGTGACAGCAGAGAGCTCAATATGGGGCTCACAAACCATGAGATCATGACCTGAGCCGAAGTCAGATGCTTAACCGACTGAACCACTCATGTGCCCCTACAACTCAGTTTTTAATGCAGATCTCAAAAATAGAATTCTCAGTTGTTATCTTCAGATTTTAATTGTTCAACGAGCTGAATTGTTTCTGTTGAGCTCATGACATGAATTTGAAAATAATTATAATAATCTATAAATATATACAGTTGGCTTTTTACACCATTTTTCTCATATACATACCTACTACTGAATACTGAAGTACATTTTTTTTTTTTGTCTTAGAACTTTTATCATATAAAATCTAATTCTTGGATGCCTTTGATGGCTCACTTGGGTGGAACATGCAACTCTTGGTCATAGGTTGTGAGTTCAAACCCTACATTGGGCCTAGAGCATACTTAAAAAAATAAAATTAAAAAAAAATCTAATTCTTCATTACCAGGTTAACTCTTTGTAAGCCATCCTACCATTGAGTTGAATTAGTGGTTTTCCTGAATAAAGGGTTTTGAGTCAGAATTTAGACAGGGAACTTAGAGCACTGTTGTTTTGTTTTTGGTTTTTTCATTTACTGATTTTCTACTGTGTTCTAATCAGGGAGCCTCATGGGATAAAGTTCTTTTTTCCGTTTTCATTTTATCAAGTACTCAAAATAAGTTGGTTTCCATAAGGCAAGAGGCTTCATTTGGTAATAATGCTGTTTTCCGTGTAAATGTAGTGACTTCATTCTTATTTCTCAGTAGGTTTGAAGAATTACAAGTAGAATAGTAAAAGCAAAAAAATGGAGGATGAGGAGGTAGAAAACTCAGGACAGCCAGTCTGTGTTCACAGAAAGAGATTGTGAGGATACACCATTAAGAGTAATGGGTGTCTTGGTGAGAAGAACTTGAGAGGGGGAGGTTGAGTGGTCCTGGGCCCAGGTGGGCCATGCTGCCTTTGCACTGTGCAAGATGGCAGGGACACAAATAGCCAGGACTGGATGCTGACTGGCTTTTACCCCTGCTTCATGGTGAACCAGCCTGTGACCTTGTAAACGTTGTTGTTGTTGTTGTTGTTGTTGTTGTTGTTGTTGTTGTTGTTATTTTGGTGTTTCTGTTTGGTCCTAGTCTTTTTTGTTGAGGGAGAGAGAGAATCTTAAGCAAGCTCCACACTCAGTGTGGAGCCCAGTGAGGGGCCTAGGATCCCCTGGGATCATGAGATGAGCTGAAATCAAGAGTCGGACGCTGAACTAACTGATTGAGCCACCCGGGTGCCTAGTCATCTTATAAACTAATTCAAGTGACTGTTTCAAAGACTACCTTCCTTCTCTGGATTTGTTTCAGAAAACATAACCTCCTTTTCTTCAGAGGGTAGTGACCCACCTTGTAACCCAAGAGAGGTAGTTGTGGCTCCACCCAAAGCCTCTGAGCTCCAGGGCTTTGGAGAAGGGACCAGGGGTAGGAGGAGGTCTGCCTTCACACTTATGGAGGCAGCCTTAATGGCCCAGATCTGTGTGCATGTGAACTACTAAAGCTGCCTTGTCATCCCTGGGATCTTTGATCATTCCAGGCCAGCAGTCAGCTTGCTGGACCAGTAACTTTAGCAGAAGAACCTTTTTTTCCAAACGAAATACTGCATGGAACCCCACTATATGTCAGATATAAAAGGTTTTATGTAAGTATAATTTTTTTTTTTTTAAGTTGAGATTTATAAGAATTAGCTAAAAAGGCATTTGGGACAGTGGACTATTACGATGGGCAGAAAAAAAACATGAAATAACATGAATGACCAGTGCAGTCTGATCCATCTTAGCATTCTGTTTATTTCTGAATGTGTTTTGTTGCAAGTAGTGATAGGTATCTTGTAGCTTTTACCTTGCCATTTGGGGGAGTCTTCAATCAGACAGACACAAGGCAAAAGAAGCTTCATTCCAAGGAAGGTCTGCATGAAAAGCAGCTAGCAGAGCAGCACAGGTTAATTTGGCAGTGGCACATTTCAGTGTACTTTTTCCTACTATAATTTTATAAAATACAATTTTAAAAAGTTGAAATCCCAGTCAGACATTTGTTGGGCCCTTAAAACACCTCCCTAGAGCTTTGTGGGTCTCCAGAACAATTTGAAAACCATTTCCAAAACAAAATTGCTGCATTCCTCTTGATGAGTAGAGCTGCCCCTAATTGGTGCCTGTCCTCTGATAGTAGATAGAATTCCTACTACCCTGCGGTTTAAAATAGGCTTTAAGCGGCTCTTGGGTGGCTCAGTCGGTTAAGTGTCCGATTTCGGCTCAGGTCATGATCTCATGGTTCATGGGTTCGAGGCCTGCATCAGGTTCTGTGCTGACAGTTCAGAGCCTGGAACGTGCTTCAGATTCTGTGTGTGTCTCTCTCTGTGCCTAACCCTGCTCACACTCTGTTTCTCTCTCTCAAAAATGAATAAAACTTTTTTTTTTTTTTTTTAATTTAAAATAGGCCTTAAAAGATGTTCAAAGCTGAGCTTCCTTCCCTCTGTGACTGCCCCACAGAGGGGAGGGGAGCCAGGATTGGACAACTCAGGGAGACATTATTGCTGCTTGGGGAAAGCAGCATGGTTACTGAGGTCTTGGTGACAGCAGTTCCACCCCATGTAAATTAAGGCGGAGACACATTGTGTGTGTGTGTGTGTGTGTGTGTGTGTGTGTGTGTGTGTGTGTGT